>NW_020451107.1:0-17502 GCF_003343035.1 Apteryx rowi | reverse complement strand
GCGGATCCGCCCGCGGCCGCGGGCCCAACCAGAGGAGGAGCCTCCGCCCGGCAGCGAGGGGCCCGGGCTGCAGGCAGGGGAGGGGGAGAGCCATGTCCCTGGCGGAACGGCGGCAGCAGGAGGAAGAGGAGGGTGAAGGGGATGGGGCCGGCGCGGGGGAGGAGGTGGTGCAGATCCGGCTGGGGGACAAGTGCTACTCGGTGTGCAAGAGGAAGCTCATCGAGCAAAGCGACTACTTCCGCGCCCTGTATCGCTCGGGCATGCGGGAGGCAGGGCAAGGCCAGGAAGAGCAGCTACTGCGCGGGGGGCTGAGCGCTCTGGGGCTGGAGCTGGTGCTGGACTTCATCAACACCTCCTGCCTGGCCAGGCTGGAGCAGGAGGAGGGGGGCGATGAGGAACCCTCTTTGCTGGAGGAACTAGTGGAGGCTGCTTCCTACCTGCAGGTCACACCTTTGCTGCACCTGCTCCTCTCCCAGGTGAGACTGGGCAATTGCTTGGAGCTGCACCGCCTGGCTCAGGTCTACGGTCTCCAGGACTTGCATGATGCCTGTGTAGACTTCATGGCTGCCCATTACCATCAGGTGCTGCAGATGCCTGATGCTCGGCCACATCTCCTTCTGCCCCATGCTCTCCAGCAACACCTGAAGGAGAGGCGGATGAGGGGCACTGCCACCCTTGTGGCCATCGGGGACTTGATGGGTGCCTCCTCCCTGGCACTGCCTCTGGGCTGTCACCCTCAGGTGGAAGCTCCCTGGTCAATGCTGAGGTATGATGAGGAAGCCCAGAGGTGGCTGCCCCTGGCCAACAACATGCCCCCTGATCTGGTGAACGTCCGAGGCTATGGGTCGGCGATGCTGGACAACTATCTGTTCATTGTCGGGGGTTACCGGCTCACCAGCCAGGAGATTTCGGCTGCCCATTGTTACAACCCTTGCCTAAATGAATGGAGTCAGCTGGCCTCAATGAACCAGAAGAGGTAACCTGTGCTCCCTGAAATACACATGTCCATGTATATTGTCAAAATACAATCTGTTGAGTCATGCAGTGTTGACTGGACTCAGAGTTATGAGATGTTATTCAGGCCTGTCTCTGTACCGTGAGTCACCAGTGTGTGTTGCATCATGTGATGGGAAGGACTGCAGGGTTTGGTTATATGTTTTGGCAGTATGCCACTGGATAGGCCTGCAAACCTAGTCCTTGCGGATAACAGTCATCCAACAGCACAACACTGCAGCCTCCCTCCTGCTTAGTGACTTGTGCCTGACACGGGTAGTTGCTGTAGCAAGGCAATGGTAAGGAGGATGGGGCTGTGTTGCATAAATGTTTGTGAGTAAGGCCTTAGCTGCCGGACAGTGCAAGCTAGGTGTCATCTGAGGAGGACTTGACTATCTTATTGCCTTCCGTTATCCATAATTCTTCACCTCAGCATGGTGATGGGCTCCCACTTTTAAGTTGGAGCATACAAGGAGGTTTGTGAAGCTAGTCTGTCCAAAAAGCTGCCTTTGCTGGAAATAGAAACGCATATTAAGATAACAAGGATAGAAAGCAAAGATAAAATTCTCCTTTTAGTTTTTTTCATGGTGTGTTTTGACTCCAGTACTGTACATGACAAGGTTTACTGTTCTTAGTGGGAGTGTGCCGTCTGTCAGAGCTAGAGATGGGTGAAAAACTTTAATTGGAGCAGTTTTTCATTGGCTTGTAGTTTCACAAAAATCTGAATGTTCTGTAGACCTGTGTTTCAGTGCAATATTCACCAGAAAAAGAGTCAGGAAAAGATTGTAAGAAATTTCTCATTTTATGAGAGTATTTTGATCTGGTAGACTTTCATCATTTTGATCATTTTCTTTTTTTCCTATATCTTTTTAAATTGTTTGTTTGACATTTGTGTTTGTGATAATATTCACAATCATTTGTTATAGTTTAAATTTGAAAGTTTAATAGGGAGCAAGGCCTGAGGGCACCCCAAGAACAGAGTCCCATCCCCCTGTCCAAGGCAGGATTCACTCTACCTAAATCAGTTTATTGCAGGGTTATCAAAATGAAGCCTTTTACTTCACTGAAACAAAATGTTTCTGTTTATCCAGCACGGATTTCTTCATTGGTTCCATTTTTATGAAAAGTATTTAAACTTTTATCTTCTCCATCTGACTCAGAACTAGAACAAATAAGGATGCTGGAATTCGCCATAGAGTGGGAAATCTCTTGTCCAACCAGTAAATTTAATGTTCACCAAATAGCAGAGACCCTTGCCAGTCACTGTGCAAGGCATGTATACTATGTATCTGTGTAGTAAAACTGCAGTTCTATTCCAGAGAGCTTGCAGCCTAAAACCCCTCAAAACAGGGGTTTGACCTAAAATTGTTTCTTTCCCACTCCACCCTTTTTTCATTTTCTGTAGTGCTGTGAGAATTCAACTAAAATTATTGCATCTGTAATCAGTCATTGGAATTGATGAAAAACACAATGTTTCTCTGGTTTGTTGGAAGGGTTTTGAAGAAAAAGTCTGCCGTGAAATAAGTATTTAGATTTTCTAAGTACTTTCTTATACACTGTAAATGCCTTTTGGCAGACTAAGTTCTCAGAGCTTGAGCCTATAAGCAACCTTCACTGAGGTGCCTTTGAGAACTGAGCCATTTTAGTAGGCCTTGAGCTTGCAGTCTTGACTGCATGAGCATGACTGAGAGCACATTGGCCTTAGTGAAAGTTCCTGAAGGGATCAGCCCACACAGTGTCTCCTATGGAAATAAATATTGGAATACCACATGGATCAAATTACAAGATCGAAGCATTGGTTTGTATAATGTGCATAGCAAGTAAGATGTTATTAAATGTGATGATTCTGCAGCATGGCAAATAAGGACTTGTTAAAAATTGCTTCTACAAGGCCCTTTCTTCAACTTTCAACCTGGCTGTTCAAACTTTAGCCTAGCCTTTTTTTCCCACATTTTCCTTTTTTTCTAGGATGTACAATCATATCAGAAATGAACAAATGGGTATCTTCTCCTTATATTTCTATTTACACCTGTACTACCATATCGACTTAATCTTTAAGCTCATCACAGGTGACAGCAAGATACTCCCTAGCATAGAATTTCACATTAGCAATTCATTGCACAAGAGTAATCTGCAAAAGGTTATTTTTGGAATAGTTCAATAATAAGCCAGGAATGTTTTTGTCATGGAAGCTCCACTGACCCCTTCAAAAAACATGTCAGTGACTTTAAGATCTTCACGGAGTCTCAACTCTTAAGTTTTTCTTTTTCTTCTTTTTTTTTTTTCTATTTGAAATAGTCTTTCCACACTCTTGATGCCAGATTGACCAATTTAACATTTTGTGGTCAGAATACAAGAAGGTATGGCCTATGCTTTAGGAGCTAACAGCAGGTAGAATCAGGGAGTTTACATTCAACAGGAGCAGCACTTATGCCTGTCAGCTGTAGATGTTCTGCAGTTGGAGCTGCAGTTTACTTAGCATTGTATTTTTAGTTTGTTGTGCTGTAGTCAGATAAGTAGGGCAGTTGCCTAGTGTGCTGCTTGGGAAACAGAGTTGTGCAACACTGTCAAAAGAATTTGTCATCCCATGTGTGATCCCGTGGATCAATTTTTATGTACATTGAGGCAGGGTTCTAGTTCCCATTGAAGCTGGTTTGACTTCAAGTGACATTCTAATAGTATCTAGATTTTGCCCATATGAAGGGATGCATTTGCCAGAAGAGAAGGCTGAGGAATTATGGAAATAATTATGTTGAGTTGCTTCTAATATAAGAAGTCTCTGCCCTTAAAAACCTTGTAAATTCTATAATATTTGTATCTTTAATTATTTACATTATTATCATATAGAATCCCAGGTTGTTGGGATTCTCTGTACATGCACAGAAGAAAGAGATTCTAAGTAGAAGACAAAAGCCATTAAATGGATACTGAATACTTTGTAGTCATTCTGATTCATGTTATAGCTGTTAGTTTTCTAAGTGTAGAGGTCTTATTACCATAGCTTCAAATTTGTCCACAATAGGTGACTCCCATATTTTATTGTTGTGATACTCATGTAAGCTTAAGAAAACTTATTACTACTACTTATTATTATTATTATTAGTAGTAGTATATTATTCCCCTGTTTTTGCATGCACAAGATAGATAAAACAGTTTGCTCAGGCTCATATAGGATGTTTGCAACTGATTCTGGAATCTGTCATCTTCTGAGAATAAATCTGGTGCTGGTCACAAATAGTTTCCAGATCTCTGATCTTTTCATTTGAAAGGTGCTGCTGTACTTGCTGTCCTGCTGTACTTCACACAACTACCTGGACTTTTTTTGAGGAAGAAACTTCATGTAAAAGTTGCCCAAGACTACTTGTGGGCTTTGGGGACAGGAAGATAACAAGGAGCTTTGAGAACTGTTCAAGTAATATACTTGAATGCCTTTCCATAGTTTTATTTAAATTGATGCTGTCAGTTGAAATTTACTGTTTAAAAATAAGGTACTCATAGGATTTCTACTGCATGTGCCCATTTCAGCTGTATATTCCATTTTTATTTTCCCTCAGAGCATTCATGATAGGTAAATATTGCAGTCTTGGAAGACCCTTTAAGCCCCTGTCTGGGATTATACACATGCACATGGAACAAGATTTTTGTGAGCAATCTGTGCCTGAACTGCTGCCACTCTGGGGACTTTTGCAGGAGTATAAGAGGGGATATTCCTAGAACATGGTAGTGGTTTAGGAGAACTTCTCTTTCCCCATCTTTTCCTTTTTTTTTTTTTCCACTCAGAATTACTCTGTGTTGGGTGAAAAGAGACTTTTCAAAGATTTTCAGATTAGAAATATTTATGTCACATTTATCACAAATGCATCACACACTCTGCCAAAGCTAAAGATTGGCTGCAGTGTGCCCTGCAGACTCAAATAAGGAATGTAAAAAAGTTGTTCCTACAAGAAACATAGAATGCTTTTGAATTGCCCTCATAACTGTGCTTTCATGATTCTTCATCTTTGCTGTAAATGCTTTGACTCTAGAAGGAAGAAATCATCGGATTTATGGGGAACTTTGAGGTTAAAATATGAATTATTGGGCAGGAAGGAACCACGGGATAATTAGTCAAACCTTCCTGCTCTCTGGCAGGGTCAAGCCTACCTTGCAAATACATGTCAAATTTGTTCTTGAAACCCTCCAGCAGTGTAGATTCCAATCTCCTTCCTTCCAGGTAAAAGTGTTCCCAGGCTTAGCTCCCCTTCTAGTCAGAAAGTCCTCTCTAATATCTAGTCTAACTTTTTCTTGTTACAGAATGATATCTGTCAGCGGACAAGAAGAATGCTTGCTGTCCTCGTTATAACCACTCTTACGCTAGTCTCTTACATATATATCATATGGCAGTTAATTTGGCCCAGAACAATGTGCTTTTTTTGCAAGATGTTGCATGCTATCTTGTATTGTTATGCACTCTGACCCCCAGATCCTTTGTATTTGTCTATTAAATTTTTTTCTTCCTTCCTGTATATAATGCTTTGCATTTGTCTTTATTGAATTTCACTGTGATAATTCTGGGCTGTTTTCACAATTTGTCAAACTTATTCTGAACTGGTGATCACATCAGACCTCAAACACATGCCCCTTTTTCCCAAGAAAAAGTTTCAGTGGGTCTGCCTCAGCTGTAAGGCAGGTTCACCTGGCAGTCTTGGTCATCTATTTGTCCAGACTGTTTGAACTATTTGCAAGACTTCTTTTTTTTTTTTTCCCCCTAAGCAAAAAGTTGTTAAAAAAAGTTGTGATTTGAACTATTGTAAAATCCCACAGCTCCTTCTTGCTTGTGTTCCTGGGAATCCTTTCAGAGGATACGAGGAACTTCAGAAGACATAGTTCACACCAGCTCTTGTCCCAGCAAGAAGGGTACACACGAGGCCTCGCATTTGGAAAGCACTTCTGATCCCCCAGGTTTAGGTAACTCATTGATGTGAGTGGAGTTGTATCACAAGTGAATTTGACTAAGTCCAGTTATTTCTAAGCTGCAGTCCATGGAACACTTGCTAGTTGTGGAGAGCTGGCTGGTTGCTCCATGTTTGCTTTCCTTGTTTCCAGCTGCTATAACACATGTGTGTACAAATATACTAAATATTTCCTAATGTCTGTTTTCCATATAAACACCTGCTGTTACTTGCAAGGAAGGGACAATGGCAGAAGTTTTTCATGATAACATTGAGCAGTTGTCCCAACTATTCTTATAAAGTGTGCTAATGGCAACTTATGGCTACCTTTAAGTAAACTGGACCTTGTAGTTAATACATTCCAGAAATCAGAGATGTGTGCACCGAACATCATCTATTTTAACCAGTGTTGAAAGTGGTTAAATGACTCAACCAAATGATACAAATGCATGTGGCCTCCTTCTAGAATAATTGAAGTTGAAAGTTGTACCATACATCTTTCACCACATCGTTTTCCCTGCGCTTGCAAGAAGCTATTCCGTGATATGAATGCTGTCAGGCAAAAATGGTATAAATGACTTCCATGCAGATAAAAGAGTAAGAGGCTACGATTAATGGGTGACTAGAGAAGCAAGTGTGAGTTAGTAGACCAGATTTCTTTTGCTTTGTGACACTGCATGCTTGTCTTGTGAAGTTGTCCTCTGTGGCAGAGCTTTTACTATGCTTAAAAAGTGCCTTGAAGATCTTGGGGATAATGAACACTATCTGTGTGCAAATTAACTAATTTTATAAGCCATAAATCCTGCACTATCTCCATCATAGCACAGACATGGAGTGACAGGCTTTCTAACACATTTTTGATTTTAAAGGATTATTTAGAAATGCATGTATTCATATTCTGCATTTTTGTCCCTCTGCTTATTTATAGATTTTTTTTTTCTTCACTATAACTTTTAGACCAGGTACATTGCTTTGAAAATCATAATGTTTTTGCAAGTAATTATTCTCACTATTCTCACCCACTATTGATTGGCATGTTATTCTGGATTCTCTAAGATGGAAAACATAATTGCTGAAGAGGGCGATGAACAGAGTGACCTAATCATAAATCTCAGCAAAAAAATGAGTAAAAAGCAATTTCTTCCTTCAAAGGAGCATTTTAGTTTCCAAAGCTATATCAGGATGACAAGAACAAAATGATTCCATCTGGAAACAAATTCTTTTTCCAAATATATTTAATAAAAAGAAATTGCAGGGCAGCCTGCTGCTAGGCAAGGTTCATTTTGTCCAGACAAAACCCTGCAAAAGTACTTAAGCGGTAATTTTTGAATCTTGGATCCATGCAGAATGAAATTCACTTTACTGCTTAGCAGGCCAATGCAAGGCTAAAGCATCACTTCAGTTTAACAGACATAATGCAGTGCCTCATTTGACTTTGTGCTTATCTGTTGAAATGACTTTCATACATTTAGTTAATTGAAATAGTGCTTAGTAAAATCTCATAAATTTGGCTTCAAATGAACAGTACGAAAGAAACAGTCTTACTAGGCAATGAGCTAGACTTACTTGTAAGAAAGACTGTTTCTGAAGAGAGGAAGGGCTGATCTTCCATAGCTGGAAGGAATTGATAAGCATACAGTGCCACCAACTTCAAGCCCTCCGGTTTGATCCTACAAACTTGCACCTTTAATATCCACAGACCATTTACAGCTACAAGAATACTGCTAATACTCATTGACACATTCATGAATCTCCTTCCCCCTCACTTCCCAGATCCCTTTTGAGACATTTCTTTGTTTGCTCTGGATTTTCTCTGCCTGTATTATCTTAAAAGTACAAGATGTAAGGCTTCTTGTCCTTCAAGTGATTAGAAAATTACTTTTTGTCATGTGTGAAGTACAACAGCATAATGGAATAGACTAAGAGAGAAAAGAATGGGACATTGCCTATGAAGCAGAGTGTACTTTGTTCAGCTATGGGGGGGGAACATTCATTTACAAATATGTCTTGGTTCAATGGGCTGGAGGGTGTATTCAGTAGTTTAAATTAATGCTGCATAAGACACAGGAGTTTCTCTTTTTCTGTCTTTTGCAGAACATGATTCAATGTGTACAACATTAAATTTCTGTTTATTAGGGTTATTAAAGAAACTAATTCTACAGATTAAGACTGGTACACATTCACAGGCATTCACCAAGTCTTGTTTGAAAATCCTGGAATTTTAACTAAAATAATATCCTTGACTGTGTGTATATATAATACATTTTTATCTACTATCCTCAAGGCACTTTACTAAAAGCCTAGTAAAAGTGAGACATCCACTGAACACGTTAGTTAACTAAACAGTTTGCAGATCAAATTGTGATAGATTGAAATCCAAATAAAATATTAATCAGTCTCAGCATCATTAACTTCCAGAATGTCACCAGTATATTCTGTGGACACAGGCACTGTCACAAGCAATTACAGTGTATTTTGGACATGCACTGAACAGTTCAGGTGCTGTAATATATAAAGCGATGGAATATGTTGAACATGATGAATATGTTGGAGCCTTGTTAGGAAGAACTGTCTTTCCTATATTTTTCTGTATTATCTGTTTAACCTATTTCAATGCTGCAATCTGCGTCTTTCAGGTCCAATTTTAAGCTTTTGGCTGTAAACGGAAAGCTCTATGCCATCGGTGGTCAATCCCTTTCCAATGTGGAGTGTTATAACCCAGAACACGACTGGTGGAATTTCGTAGCATCCATGCCAAACCCTCTCGCAGAATTCTCGGCTTGTGAGTGCAAGGGCAAGATCTATGTTATCGGAGGATACACGACACGAGGTACAAAGCTTCTCAGTTCTTCTTTTTAACCTGAGTGCTTCTAAGGTGCAGATCATTTTCTTTTCTTTTACAGGAAGCCTTTTAAACTGATGTAGGAAGCTGTGTAAAAATAAATCACTCTTGGAAAATAATTGACAAACTAAATCAAAAGTTTGCTCTGTCATACAGGCATCGGATTATTATTTCAGAGCCTAATGATAGGGTTTCCAGTCATGGCTGACAAGTATATACACTTTAAAACTAAATATTTGGGGTGCTGTTCTTCTGAGGGAAGTGAGCCTTCTGGAGTACTTTGGCATGCAGTTTAGCCTTCCTCTTTTTAAATTTTGGTCATAAAATAGAAATAAAGGTCTCAACAGATACAGTTTTGTTTACCTTTTTAAATACCAGTTTTAGAATGGCAGAAGGAAAGATATTAAGAAAATATCTGCCTGCATTAGTATTTCTCATATATTAATGTATGTCATAACCCTTTCACTGTAGCATTTCAGTGCTTCACAGGCAAATTGAAGCTATAGGTAAGATTTTCAGTATTGAAATAGCTTAATGGAATAAGAGCTTAATGAGGAAGCAGCATTTTTAACTTACTTCTTTTTTGCACACTGTTTTCTGAGGGGATCATACAGTAGGAATGACTTGAAGTTGCACTCCCTCCTGACAGTTCTTTCTTTATGCAGTGGAAAAGCAAGCCACTTAAAAAGAGCTCACATTTGTTCATTCCTTAAATACATAATGCCATTCTTTGGGTGAAATACCATTTTTTCAGAGGACTAGAAGTCAAAAAATTTTTTTCGTGTCAAATGTTTAGTATTTACCATGTTTTCCTAAATTAAAGTTCCTGTGTCTAAGTCTTTACCCACTTCATTTGACCACAATCATTTGAAAAATTTGATGTTTTCCAAGTGCAGGGTAAAATTAGAAGAGAGATCATTCATGATTCAGCTTTTGCAGCGAGTATTGCAAACAAAGCTAAACCAACATTAGAGCAAGCTGTCCTTTTCAGTGTCACAGTCTGTAGAGATGCATTTTGACCCCTCGTGATTCTTGTGGCAATGATAACCTTCAGTGGCATTTTGTCCAGCCTGTTCTGACCCAGAACCTGATGACCTCCCCGAAGTAAACAAAAGATATCAGAGTGCCTGTCTCCATGTGGAGGAGCATTCTGTAGTGTGCTCTTCAGTCCTGGTCCTCTCATCATCCCCACTAAAGGACCTGTGGGGTGTATCATGCTCCATGATGTCCTACATGTTCAGGTGGACTAGGACTGAAGGGTGTCCAGCACAGGACACTTGCTGTGAAGCATTCCCTTGTCCTTGAGACAAGGGAAGAGAGGAGACTGAAACATGGAATACTGGGAAGACTCATTGTTTCTAGAGACTGGAGGTTTGTTTTTTTTTTTGTCATTTTTATCTACAGAGAGTGAATAGGTAAGAAGGAAAAAATTCTGATTTGGTTAACAGTGCTACAGGATTATGGAAGTACCAGCTTTTCTTTTCATTTCCCCTCAGCTTTGCAAGTTGTTTTGATTGTGCTTGTGCTGTTCTTTCTTCAGGTTGCCTCCTCCTGGTGTTATGGAAAGGAAGATCAGCATGTTGCTGAAGCAGATCCTAATCCTTTAAAGTTCAGTAACATAGCATATATTGTCAGGATTGCTGCTGTGTGTCAAGCTTCTTATCTGGTATATTCTACATGTAGTTTCAGTTGAAGGAGAGTCAACGAGTTATCTTGCCTTTTCCACATCTTAGGGGATTGCCACTGACATTCAGGGTCCTGTCTCAAGAGATCTTTTTTTAAAGTCTGTGTTTAATGGAAACAGGATAGTAAAACAGTATAAAAATATGAACAGTGGATAAAAACTAGCACATTTAGGCTTATATTTAAGTTCAAGTCCATTCATGACAACAGTCAGGCTTGTTCCTGTTATAAATAAAGATCCTTTCCTGAATCAAGGCCTAGGATCCATTTTTCTATGACACCTTGGCTTAGGACAACGATCAGACTTAGAAACAAGAATTACTGAAATTACATTGGTGATTCAGATTCCAAGTCATGCAGATGTTGGAAAGTGTTAAATCACATCCAGCTAGCTGAGACACAGTGAGGCTCATTTGCTGTTTCATTCTATTCACCAAATAAAATAAATGCAGCAATTAATATGTATTTTTATGTAGTGTTTCTATGTATACCTCAGTAATTCTGTGGTTTTGGTAGGTTTTGTGGATTTTTTTTTTTTAAATCTGTGTACATCTTTCTTCTGAGACTGCACTTTTCAAAAAATGGCAGGATCTGAAATTTCCCTCTGTAAATTATAATGACCTTCTTGAATAAAGACTCTCCTTCTAAGGATTCTAGGATTTTAGTTGTGAACCAACAGCATCTATCCTGAGTAATAAAAGCTCCATGTCAGGAACTAAAATGTTTGTTTTGTATTAGTTTTTCTTCTATGGAAATTAAAGACCCAGGCTCTGAACTGAGCAAACTAGGGCCATATCACAACAGATTTCCATTTCATATGAATCCCTCTCACACCATAGCACCTTTTTCCTAGGAAGATTATTACTATGGATAGACATAAAAACTTAACTGATGGAAATGTGGGTTTTTCCCCCCCTAATGAGTCAGAGAATGATACATTGTTTAAATAAAGAGATCATCCTTGTGTAAAGCTTTGATCAGCAGTTTCGTAGAGCGTTACCATGACTTTTTTCCTCTTTTTTCCTTTATTTAATGAGAAGTACACGTTCAAGAAGACAGTACGAAATAATAAGCAATGACTAATACTCATCACTGGCCGTGCAAATGTTATAGCAGCATCTTCCTAACCATGCTGCTAATGCACTCCATTCATGACAAACTTGATATATATATGACTATTTGTGCCTGTGCCCTTACATAACTTTGCCAGTATTTCACCATCTGCTGTTCCACTTGTGGGTTCATCTGGAGTTTGTCATATAGAGTAAACTTGTAATAAGGAACAGGTTTTATTAAAGACCAAGCTGGAGTCTGCAAGCATGTTATCGCTTGTCATTTGAGCTTGGATTTAAGCTCAGGTCTCCAGAGATTGAAACTGAATTTACTAGCTAACTTGGGCCCTGTGCATTCTGTGCTAATTTAGTGAAACCTTGATACAGGACATAGCTAGGGCCTCCTCTGCACCACAAATCAGAGAGATATTGTAAAAATTTCATAGAATAACAGTATTATAAATGGATGCATCTACTGAGTTGTGACTGAAGTACTGATAGGGCCTCAGTCTTTTTCTATCCTCTCTCTGATACTGTAGCCTGGAGTGCCTGGTTCTTAAAGGATTTTGACAACGTGTGTATTTCTCTCTTTAGGAGGTACTGAAAATGTGCCCTTAGGTCATCCACACCACTTGCTGAAATGTAACAAGCTTTATGAATTTTATTACTTAAAACTTTGATTTGTGGAGTGAAAGGCAAAGTATTAAGTTAAAGCTGGAATGATAAATCATCACCTGGCAACCATTAATGAAACATACTGTGTCTGTAATAATTTGATTCATCTGTGATCACTGGTGGAGAGCAAAATATTGCTCCATTTCCTTTTTCGTAAGAAATTCTTAAGTATCAGTCAAAGACAAAACTAAAAGAGGAAGTTAACAGTTAGGGATTATTCAGCTAAAATCCCCATTCCCAGACCATTTGCATCATATAATCAAAGTGTCAAAAGCAGCTTAATGTTTCCCTCTGCAAAGGAAAAGAATGTTCAGGCTTTATTGTCAAGGGAAAACACTTGCAGTTCTCAATAATCAGAATTTCTTCCCTGTTCTGCTACACCGTTGTGCTGTGGAGGGACGTGTCGGCAGTCTGTAATACTGGCTCATACGGTATTCAAGGAAGAAGAATCCTCCCCCGTGAGTACATTCTAATATATTTATTTATTTATAAATATCTCTCCTTTGTTTCAGACCGGAATATGAACATTTTGCAGTACTGTCCCACTTCTGACTCCTGGACCAACTTTGAACTGTGTGATGTCCATGTTCGCAAGCAACAGATGCTCTCTGTTGAAGAAACTATATACCTGGTAGGGGGCTGTATTCATGAACTTGGACCAAACCAAAAATCCAGCCAAAGTGAGGATGTGTTAACTGTGCAGTCTTACAACATTGATACCAAAAAATGGCTCTACCTCAAAGAGAACACATCCAAATCAGGTCTTAACTTGACTTGCACTCTCCACAATGATGGAGTTTATATAATGAGTAGGGATATTACATTATCTACAAGCTTGGAGCACCGGGTTTTTCTTAAGTATAATATATTTACGGACAGTTGGGAGTCACTAAGACGCTTTCCAGCCTTTGGACAAAACATGCTGATCTGTTCTATGTATTTGCCTGACGTGCGAGAAGCGTAACTGCATCAGTTTTTTCTTCTCAGGTCATTAATTATTCTTGTAAGAAGTATTGCTCCCTCTAAATAATTCCAGTTTTAGAATGTAATGTGGTTGCATAATGTAGATATAAAATATTGATTCTGTTCTTAAAAAATGTTGCAAAATCAAGTATTAAGAGAAATGCTTCCAGAACCATTTTTAAGATTACAATTTTAAAATGTTATTGTTTTGGATTTAAATGCCACCTAGAATTGTTTGCAATCTAAATATAACATTGTTGTGTTGGTAATTGATAATGGACTTCCAAAAGCAAAACTGATCACTCTAGTTTTATTCTCTATCTTAATAGACAGTTTAGAAGATAAATAAGTATGCATAGTAGAAGTGAAAATAATTTAATAAAGTAAATAATCATAAATCTAAGAGAAACCACAAAGGGCATGAATAATTTTAAGACAGTTTTTATTCAAACTGTGTCCTGTTAAATGCACAATATTTAAGGTTGTTTATACTCTTATGGTGTTATCTCTTCTACAGAAACAGGTGAGATTTTCAGAGATGTCAGCAATTGGCATACCACTGAGAAACATGAAATTCCCCTGAGTTATTTGTGATTAAATGCTTTGGCAGGGATTCGGAGGATTTGCCTAGAGGTTGAAGATTGCTGGTTGGATATTAGCTGATCCTTTAATGGAAGTTGATAGCATTTATTCCTGCCATTAAGGTAGAACTAAAAAGGCTGTAAATTCAGATGGGAAAGTTTGCTCATCTTCAGAAAGGTTTTGTGGTTTAGTTAGTTGTCCTGCTATATTTTGAAGTACTGAGCATTAAAGATCAAATTAGAGAAACAAGGAAGCAGATGCTGGCAACAAGATACATGTTAGAAAACTGCATGAGCCACCACCACAGTTGCATAGGCAGGCTCTGCACCAGGCACATCCAGCTTGATAATAGTCATCTGGGGCAAAACGGGAGACAGAATCGCTTGGTATGGAAAGAACACAGCAGGGATGCTGGTCCTACACTAGCAGTTTCTCTGCATGAGAAAACAGAGATTTAATTCTCCCAAACAAGCTCCTAATACATGGAGATGCCTTTTTTAACTGGGGAGTTAGGAATCTGAATGTATGTGTAAGTGTTCATTCTCTTGGAAACATAATGCCCTGAGCAGCTGCTGTATTATGACAGCAGCATAAGACCAAGCAATGACACTTCTGCAATGAAAAAACAAGGTTACTTTCATAAGATTCTGAAGTGATATATTTTTAAATGTTTGATTTCAGACGTGTTTTAGAGTAAATGTTAGCAGTGTGCCTCTGTCTGATGATAAATGAATCCCAATCACATTATGTTATTTGCTTCCCTTCATTTCTTTTCAGTACCAGATTCAGTACTCTGCATCCAAAACTCACCTCAGATGGGTACTGGTAGAGAGACTCACATCTGAGTTGCAGCTTTCCCTTGTGTAGCAAATTAACTGCGAAAAGGTGTCACTCCCAGATTTGCAGTGTGATCTATCTAATCAACTCCTCTAAAACCCAGTAATTTCCTAGTGCAGGTAGCATTGCAAAAACTATGACATGGTGTTTTAGGTATCATCATTCTTTTCACAAGAGCCCCTTCCCCACTGGGTTTATGTATGTGTTGTTTTCAGCTTCCTATGATCAAATGACTACTTTGAAAATCCAGAGAACATGTGCAAATGTAGAAGAGAAAGACAGGTCACTGTAAATAACAGGTGTGGTTTTGGGACCCTTACATCAATCCATGGTGCAAATTCATCAGTACTGACATCTTCTACAATTACAGATCAAAACGGTTCTTGAATTCAGTGGTAGTACCAGGCTGTAATAATGCTAAGTGGACTGTATTACAATAAGCTGAAATAAATATTAAATTTAAAAAAAAAGCATTATGGAGAAGTATGCAGTGTGGGTGGCCCTCCACACCTCAGGAAAAAAAAATTGTAATGACTGTCCCATACCCTTCTCATTTTCTTACCATTACTTTAATATTTCATGTAAGGCACACTTGAGCAGCTTCTGGGCAAGGAAGACTGGCTAAGACTCCCTAATAGTAAGTAATTAAAAAATTGCTGCTTAGCTAATGGAAATGTTGTTCAGTGATCCAATGTGCTCTTTCTTCTCTGTTGCTGGGAAAGAAGTCCTAAATTAAAGACAAATAAGCTTGCTTTGAATGACAACAATATAAATTTCAAGTTATGGGCCTTGTACTTTGATTGACTGGAAATTTCTGAATGTTAATCCTGGTCCTACTTTTTACTTACTGTGTGGCCTTGGAGCGATAATTCAACTTTCTTTCATCTGCATCCCCAAATGTAATATGTGGGTAGGAATATTGATCCTGTGGGGACACAAATTGTTTATTTGGTGTAGTAGGGTTTGTAAAGTGTTTTGAACATGAGAAGAAGTATATATATATGCTCACTGTTGTAATTCTTTACATGGTTATTAAAACTGCTTCTTGAAAGGTGTCAGGATAAAAGGCAGCAAGTAATCACACTTTTGTCTCTGTTAACTGCCTTCACTACAAACTGATGTCTACTTCCAGTCTGGTTTTTTTTCGATTTTTTTTTTTGGTCATATAATAGCCTATAGTTTGTCTAAGTTTCTTAGTGTTCTCAAGTCTGTATCCAAATTCAGAACTGCTGCTTTCCTGCTGCGTCTGGGATATCCAATGTTTGCATATCCCCTTTTCATCTTCTCTGTCTCATGAACTGATTCCACTAGATAATGACCAGTAAAAGCTGAATATGGTAGAAGATGATTTGAAGTTGAAAGCAGAAAGAACAACAGCCTCTAAAGTCTTGAGGGAGGAATAAATGGAAAACTCTGGGAACTTTAGTCCCTTCCCATAAAATAGAGAAGTTTTTAAAAAGGTTGCTCAGATCCAGGCGAAGGGAGAACATAATAGTTTCTTCCTTTCTGGGAATGGTTTGTGGTTTTCAGTGTGAAATAAGAGTTGTGTGGGGCTTAAGTTTAATCTCTCTGGCCAGTTTCCATAGGTTTCCCTTTCTGCCCTGTCAGTTGACCTTTCCTGGGCTTAATGTCTGTGTTTTCCATTCTTTGAGGTTTTTGTCTTGCTACATCAATACCCAGCCTGTTTTGTCAAAATTGCATGGTACCAGTTTGTTGGTCTTTTCTATTTGTTAATCTGCTTTTCACAGTGATCTATCTATCGATCACTGTGATGAAAGAGTGAAGTAATTTGTAATTCAGGTAGAACCTTTTCATTTATTTAATTCTGGGCTCTTGGAAGAGAAGTCTACAAGGCTACAAATGTTTTTTGTTTCATTTAATCCTCATTTTAGTGTGAAAAGATGCTACAGATATTCCGAGTTTGAGGGAATTGATCTGTGTCAGTAATGTGAGAGAGAACAGAAGGCACAGAGTGTATGACATTTAGTACATAACATGCTCAAAGCCCTTGCACAAACAGAGATTAATCATTCCTATCGTCCCTGTAAGGTAAGATACACACTGTAAATGGTGTTAAACCAGAGATGATTCTTGGGGTACCTTCAGTATTACCAATGAATTCTTAAGCGGTTTCCAAGAATCTTTTTCAGAGGGCAGAAACCTGCAGCATCCATGGTAGGTTTTATTGATTTTGCATTTACAGTGATGACCAAAGGGTGGCTCCCCATACCCACAGTAAGTCTTAGGAACCAGAACAAAAGCTGTAAGGTACAGGGAGTTTCAAAATCTTTCTCCACTATATTGACACTGAGTATGTTTTCTATCTAATCAACTTGGAACCTGTTTCAGTGTAATTTGTGCCTTTTTTCCTAAAAAGGAGAGTGATGTTTGGAAAAGGAGTCTGAATTTCGTGAACTTTTAAAATTGGTATGCTGGTTATATGTGGTATATGGATTTTTTTTTAATCTAAGAATATTGACATTACCAGTAAACAAGTGTTATGTGTGTCCTATGAATATCAATATTTTCTAAAGTATGTTTCAGTTTCTTTGTGGCAATTAGAAGGGTGAAGTACCTGTATTTTCTGAAATGCAAACTCTCTGCCTTTTGCAAAAGACAAGAAATCACTGCAATTACTCTATTCTAGCAAAAGGCAGAGTAGTCACTGTTCGGTTTTAGAGTATCCAGTTACACAGTGTGCCACACATCTTCAACTCATTGATGCTTCATTGTGGAAGATGTTCAGCACCTGACCTAAAATACTGCTTGTTTGTTGGTACTTCTACAGCTCTTAAAGATGTAATAGTGAATGTCAGCTCTCCCAATCCTACTTCTTCACTCCTATTTTTAGAATCACAGAATCACAGAATCACAGAATCACAGAATCACAGAATCACAGAATCACAGAATCACAGAATCACAGAATCACAGAATCACAGAATCA
>NW_020451106.1:179716-334499 GCF_003343035.1 Apteryx rowi | reverse complement strand
GACAGGACGTGAGGCAACGGGCACAAACTGAAACACAGACACTTCCATCTGAACATGAGGAAAAACTTTTTCACTGTGAGGGTGACAGAGCACTGGAACAGGTTGCCCCGAGAGGTGGTGGAGTCTCCTTCTCTGGAGATATTCAAAAYGTGCCTGGATGCAATCCTGTGCAATGTGCTCTAGGTGACCCTGCTGAGCAGGGGGGTTGGACTAGATGATCTCCGGAGGTCCCTTCCAACCTCAGTGATTCTGTGATTCTGTGATTCTGTGATTCTGTGATTCTGTGATTCTGTGATTCTGTGATTCTGTGATTCTGTGAAATACCTGTATCTACTTGAAAACCACTTGAGAATAGGCATTGCTTTCAGTACTGAAAAACAAACAAACAAACCACTTTTGATTTTCTACTTAGGAAAGCCAGCAAGTTGAGTAAAAGAAGTATTTTCTAATTAGTAATTCTTTAGAGATAGGGTATTTTAGTATATCTTTTGCAAATATGGAATCCTGGATAACATTGAACCCTTAAAGGATTTCTATAGTTCAGAAGTTAAATTTGTCACTATTAACATCTATCTCTGGGCTAAAACAATCCCGTTGCAGCTACAGCCATTTGAAACTTTTTGAACAAAATCTAGAATCAGACCAAACTCAAATTTCAGCTCATGTTTTCATACTTACCTAAGACTTCAGCCAGGTTCCCCACAGTTTACAGAATTTTTAGTTAACTTGGACAAAGTTTTAAGCAAACCTGGGGTTAATTATGACTTCATACAGAAACCATGATAAACACTGCGGTTTTGTAGAATTTTGATTCAAAACCAGGCAAGACTTGTGGGTTTTGGCTGAGCATCACTGAGTTTCAGTTGTGTGTTAACCCARCACTGAAAACAAAATTGCCTCCAGTAAACTTTTAAAAAATAAAGGGCACTGAAATCTCATACAACTGCATTTAATACACTTTTTGCAGCCTGGCAAGCTGTCTTGTGATTTTTTGTGAACACCTGGTGACAGTGTGCCTTGTGCCAACAACATGAACTGATAGCCTGTTACAAGGGCCTTTTCCCTGTGTCTTGAATGATACAAGGAATCACTTCACATTTTGGGATTGTCCTGTTATTCTCTGGCCCTGTGATACATTGGCACAACATGTACATAATCTCTTTTTTTTATGACATAAGTACCTTCTGAAAGGTGGATTAGGTCTCTTGGTTTCTGAGACAAAACTTTCCCTGCTCTATGGCAGCTGTTAATATTGTGCCCAAACTCTGAAAAAAAAAAAAAGAAGAAAGCAGCAAAAATCTCAGTGTTCATAGAGCAGTTTCTAATATCTTGTTTCACAACAACTGTCTCCGGAAGAATTTGTTTCAATAAACCTCCCAGTTGGAGTCATAATCAAGTCCATCTTTTAGAAACAGACTGACTGACAAACTAACAAATAGCAAATGTTGGTGTCAGTGAGACTGGTGGTAGCCAAAGGAATTATCCTGTGCAAATAGAAACCTGAGACATTACTTGTGTATAACAATTGTCTAAGGGAATTTAGAAATACAGCAGTCACAGAAGAACTGTCTCTTGAGCATAGGTTCAACTAGAAAAAATCCCATTTGTGATAATATGCCTGAATTACGTAAAGTAAGTTTGTATCTCCATATCTGTTTAGTACCTCAAGGCTCATTTGATAAGTGTTCACATTTCTATGAATAGGCTGTGTTAGGCTTGTCTTGCTTAAGAGCCTTCATAATGTTGAATGTACTGAAGTTTTACTTAGCAGTTTCATAACGACAGTACCAACATCTGCTTAAAACCCTGAATTTTTTATACCTAGCGTTACTGCTGATAAGTTCTCATATTGTTCTTGCATAATGTTAGGGGTCAAAAGGCTTTGCTTTGCTCTTCTCTTTTGTATATTTAAAAGGCATCAGTAAAGTATACTTAAAAAGCATCAGTAAAGTTTTCTAACRGGAAAAAATAGCTGACAGACTGTAGAAAGGTATTATCTCTGTGGCTATGGCTGCACAGCAGATTTTCACTCAGGACAGCTCTGAACCATCTCAGGATATTCAAATGTAGTGTAGTGCAAAATTATTAGTCCTAAAAATAATTATAGCTATGTTAGGGTGGTGCTCTGATAGGGCTAACATACCCTGGATTTTTTCCAGGGGCATCTCATGCTCCCAGCCTGCTCCCAGTCCAACTGGGTATGCCTACCCAGTGTCAAATTGCACTGCCACCTCATTCAAGCAGGGTTACAAACACTGAGGACCTCTAGGGACTTTTCATAACAGGTTTCACATCATTTGTATTGCTGTAACAAAGTGGATTCTAAAGATTGCAGCAGAAAGCAGGACCCGTTGACTGTGTCAGTATCTTTACTAATTTAAAATGTGCATTTGTTAATACTGGCTTTGGCTGATACTAAAGTGAACCACTGAGGCACTAATAATTGTAGGAATATGAAAAGTATTGACATAGGTTTGACAAAAGTCATCAGTGAATGACTTCTAACTACATCTTTGTGTCTTAATCTTGAATTAGAAAAATACATGCATAAAATATGCAAAATGGGAGCTAAAGTGCCAAAATACACCTCCTTCTCAAAAGAAGAAAATGCATTTTAAAAGCTTTCCAAGTATGTTTCTTCCAGGAAGTGCTGCCATAATTCTCTTCCACCATTTGATCTTACTGTAAAGACTCTTTCTGTTCCACTTACAACTTCGTTAGCAATCACCCATCACCATACAACACCAGTGTATTAGAAACGTGTTTCTGGCTTCCTGGTTAGAACCAGAACCCATTTCCCCTCCTTGACACTCACATGACTGAGCGTTGASTGGCATCAGGAATTTGGCTGTGATTGCACATTGCTAGGTGGGTGTTTACCTTAAATGAAAAGTGGCCAAGAAGACGAAAAGATAAACAAACTAACTGACAAGAAAATAGACAAGCTGACAAAAGCATTAGCAAAGACTTCATCCAGCTGAATAAGAGCTAAAGGGTGTAGATATCTGATTGGAGGAGCACTGCAAGGGCATGTGTGTGTAGGAGGGGGCAATTAATTTATTTATAAAAGGATATGTAACATGTAAGGAACTGGAATCATCAGTTGATTTTTCACATCGTAAGGCATACTAACATGTTATTTGCCAACTCTTTTGTTTGCACACGGATCTTAATCTTCCTACTTTTTCCATAAGTAATGGCTTTGATGAAGAGTTTCATAAATAATAAAAATAAAAAATAATCAAGGAGTGAAAATGTTGCTTCTCCAGCACTCTCTATTTTTATAAGAGAGGTTGCCTGACATTAAAATTGTTCTGTAAGAATACCTAATAATATCTAATACATAAAAAGATAGCTTTGATTCAGGTCTACTCTCAAGGAGACATACTGAAGGAGAGAAACAAAAATCACAGGCGCACGGACCAACCCTAGCTCCAGCCTCTGATTCCAGAGGCCACACTCACCTATACTCATTCCTCTGGTCCTCGCTGAGCATCCACAGACATTGTGTTAGGGATATTAGAGGCTTAATCCTTGTCTAGTCCCTTCAGTATTTAGGGGGGAGGCTGTTTGTGTCACGCTGTCCCTGAATTTGTCTAGCCCCTTGTTGCACCTGCTGAAGATAGTCTCTGTCTTACACTCTCACAGGGACAGGAAAATAAAGTTTTATTTTAGAATGACCTGCATCTCTTCTGAGAAAAACAAACACAAAACTCACCTAAAAATTGCCAAGTAATTGTTAAAAAATAAAGGGCCTCCAATCATTTCTAGTCATTTAACAGCGAAAGAAAGAGAATGAAATATGCACTGGAAATAAGGGCTCCCAAGGCTGGGGTCAGTCCCTTTTCATGCATTTGCATTAAAATATAATATAATGCTCAATATAATGCTCAGCCCAACAAATCTCCCTCCAATATAAACATCAAGGCAGTTTTCTTGGTCTATGTCTCAAGCTTGTGAAATAAATTTCCCTGAGGACTGAAGGACCAACAAAACCTATTTTTGCCTTTCCTTTTTTTTTCTTGATCTTGCCTTTTTAACATACATACAGCAGTAATGAATTGTTGCTCACACATTAATCCAAAAGGTACACTCAAATGTACAAATTCACTGCACATCCTCCTCTCTTTCAGGAAAAGATAAGCAGACAAAACACACTTAGTGAAGCCATTCTCAGAGCTTTTTCATTTGATCCTCCTTCTTTCTGGAGAATTTGCTCTGCTTGCGCCCCTTCCAGCAAAGACATGTATACCCCATGTCTTTCTCTGTTCCAGACCCTTCCTGACAAACTCTATTTCAGCTCCATTAGAGAAATCCCTTTGCAACACGTGCCAGCAAAGTTAACTTTGAGCCCATCCAACCTAACTCTGCCATTTCCTACATCTCAGCTTATCTTCTCACTGCCAACACCACCACCAACCCTGAATTCCCGGTGCTGACTAGGCCTTCTGTAACAACTGTCAAGCCTCAAAACTGGTTTTCACAAAATACGCATGGGAAAAGTCTCTTCTTTCATCCCATCTCCTCAGAGCTTGATCCCTGACTTTCTTTGGCTTCCTCTGGAATGAAAATGCAGTACTGTTTTCCCTCCTGCCCCTACTCAACATGGCTCACCATTTCACATGAAAAAGGAGTGAAGAAGGTTTCAGCTCACACATAGTCAGCCACTGCCTCACATACCTGACATGTACCAGCCCAAGGCACAGCCTTCAATTCTCCTCTCCTCCCATCCCTATGTGTCTTGCTCAAATAAGTATTATGCCTCTTATAAGGCTCCCAGGTAGGATAGAGCTACTGTGAGGGAGTAGAGGAGAAAAGGTAAGCAGAGAGAACTGCAGGAGAAGAAAGAAAAAGGGCAGATGGACTTGTTTTGGGATGTCTCATTCCTCAACTGAGGAAAATATATTTTGTGCTCCCTCAGGGGTTTTGTTTCACCAGTCAGAAAAGCAGCTGGTTTAAAATATTCTTAGAAGATACTTATCGACCAAGATGGTGGTCCAGCTCTAGAACAGAATAAAGAAGAATAAATCCTTAAGGAAAAAATACAAACAAAGTATTGAAGCTCCTTCAACAGAAAAACTTTAAAAAAATGCTCAGATCAGATTTACATTTTATGAAGACAGAAAAAACTCTATGGCTGAGGCATAGGGGTGACATAAAGCTCCTGGTTTTGGTGGGAAGATTTTTCATATGCTATATTATGTCAGATTAGGAGCAATTTTATTCTTTATTTGGTACATGAATGTCTTTACATGGTTGTGCATTTTCCAGCTGCAGCAGGACGAGTCACAAGCTAGAGGAGCAATTGCAGGTTTGTGCTATGGTACACTGATAATTGCTGATGAATTAAGTTATGTAAAAGCAAACAAGTTGTGCAAGGAGAAGGTTGATTTTCTTCTCTGTAATTCTTCTAATGTGTTGTGGTTTTATTTCTCACACAACTCTGGAGGATTTTACTGGCTAACTCGCTGCCTGTCCCCCCAGTTACAAGCAGCTGTCTAAAAGAAACTGATGGATGATGTAAAGGGAAGATTACTGCGGCAAAAATGCATTTCCCCACACACACTCCCCCTGTTTTAAAGGTTAAGCACCAATTTCTACTCCAAGCTCAGCACAGCAGGGCCTAAGAGTTAATGAAATACCCCTACTTGTGCCTTCCTTCCTGTGACATCAGGTGTAATATCAATCCTTTCATAAGAATAGCCATGCTTTCAGAAATAATTTCCAACACACCAGAATGCTGGGGCAAGGCAAAGTCTGTCAGAGATAGCCTATGGGACTAGGCAGTAGTCTGGAGCAGATTATGAGTGAAAGGTGTGGAAAGAGGACAAGTGCCCATGAGAACAGTCCCTGCATCCTCTTATGTCTTCTAGCAGGTACCACTTCAGAGACCTCTGAGGTGGAGGATACGTCTGAATCACAGTGTGCAAAAAGCCCTTATGTCTGCAAGGATAAGAGTGAACAAAGGCCCTTTTTTCTGTGGGTTTATCAAACAACATCACAGAGGCTTTTCTGTGAAGGAGAATCCACAGCCAGATTAACTTTAACATAACATCTTTTATCTTCTTCTAAGGCATTGAGTTTGGCTGCTGCTACAACACCATCAGCAAGGTTTAGGCCATTTGGCCTTCTATAGCAAATCTGATATGCTTCTCCAAGAAAATTTTCCGTACATAAAAAAGATTGTGCTGGGTCAGACCAAACCAGTCACCTAGGGAAGAGTGTGAGTGCAGAGAGCACACATAGTGTTACATGCCCAGAAAACTATCTCACCATTTGATGATCTGCAGCTCAGGTGCTTGTTGGGGTGGTGTCTTTGTATTTAATAATTCTTAGAGGATTTTCTTCCATGAACTTGCCTAACCCCTTTTTGAACCTGTATAAACATCCTAAGGAATTTCAGGGTTTACCTGCACATTGTATGAGATATGTTTGTCCTTTTTGTTTTGAGCTTGGCTCCTACTAACTCCATAAGATGACTGCCATTCCTAATCCTGAAGGAGACTGTGGAGCAGTTATCCTTCTTCACCATTTCACCTGTTTTTTTATAGGCTGTCTATGTATGYGTGTATGTATGTATGTATGCTGTCTATGTCACCTTTTCTCCAGGCTGAAGGGAGAGATTGCACTATATGCAGAAACTGTTCTAAACCTTTGAACATCTGTTTCCCACCTCTGTGAATCCTTTCTAATTCTATTATTTTCTGTTYTGAAAGAAGAGGTGAGAGGAGGGAACAACGCAACATCCAAAATGGGGATGTACCATGCAATTACACAATAACATATTGATGTTTTCTAATTGTTCTCTATTCCTTACAACGCCTAGCATTCTGTTTATTTTTGTTTGCTTCAGTTACTAGTGTTTTTTTATAGAATTATCTGTCATTAACCCAAAATCTTGTTTATGCATTAAAACAGTCAGGTCAGAGGCTATTGTTGTGTAGGTGGTGTTGGGATTTTTCCTTCCATGTGTATACTAATGAATTATTTGTTTATTCWGGCAGCACATGCTTCCATTTCTGAGGTGAGGTAGTCATTTCTTTTGGGGCCAAGTTTTGACAAAGGAAGTAACTAGAAAGAAAGAAAGCACAATCAATCTGATGTGAATGAGTGGAACTGGAGGCATTTAGCACTGTACTCACTCACTTCTTTTTGTGCCTGTCTCAGAAAATTAGCCTTCAGGATCAAATTCTGATGCATAACCCCTGTTCTGGGGCTCCAGCCAACATATCTCTCTCGCCCAGCCCAGAAGGGCATTGTCTGTAGCTTGCCTGCAATATAAAATACCATAGACTAAGGCAATATATTATTCTATCTGCTAAAATCTGTGTAAATATAAGACAAGATTTTTGTAAGACACCATTAGAAATATCTCAGAAGACAAAGTGCCTCCTATGGCCAAGAGCGTTATCACACATTCAGCACAGCATTCCTAACTCTGCAAGAAAACCCTAAATTAGGGCTAGAACCACTCCTGATTGAAGGTCATACATCAATATTAGATAAAAGCACAAATGCTTGGAATATCTGTTAAATGGTAGGAATATGATCCATTTGTTTGTGCTCATCTAGCCCATTATAGCCCAAGATTTTGACTCTAGTAGTGATGAGTACTGGCTATTTTGGAAAAGATTTCAGGAAAAAGGGCATCCATGGAGCAGCCACTCCCTGGCATTCAGCTATTTAGGGGATTGCTGTATTGCATCCATTCTGCTTTTAATAATAATCAGTAGACTTGTTTTCCAGGAATTTGCTATCTTATATAGTAGCAATGTTTTCCGTGTTTTAAATTAACTATTTTATGACATAGTGAATCTTTTTGTTTCAATTCAAACTTGATCATGTCATGTGGTGCCCTCTAATTTTTGTATGGAACCACTACACAGTGTCACACTATCCATGCCATCTAGAAATGAGGTGATCTAAGCTGCAAAAGTAATGAAGATGTGGGAGTATCAGGGGTGGTATCCTGTGATCACAGGACAGGGAACTGAGAAAAAATGTGTCTCAGCCTCAGTAGGACTAAATATGCTACTGAATTACCAAATTAAATAAAAAAATATATTTAGTGGCTAAGAGAAGTTGTACAAAATCTCATTGTTGTAAGAGGGATATTTCAAAACACACCATAAAAAATAAAGACCCGAGGACAGGAATTAAAAGCTAGCCTATGTTGTGCTTTGCATATATTGAAATAGCTTGACTATCTTAATAGAATTTCTCTTCCTCTCAGTTTTTTTTATTTTTTTTATTTGTGTCTAAAGGGCTGTTTGGCTGAGTTCAGATATGAATGAAACTGAATATAACAACCAGGAGAAATGTCAGGTGAAAGCCATGATAATGTCCAAACACTTCTTTTTCACTTTCCCACAATTTAAGAAGCATAAGGACGAACTGAGAAATGCTCTGATCCATATATGAGAAAGCTGCCAGATAAACAGGTAGAGAACAGAGAAATGGGCCAAGTGAAAACCTGTGCATCTGACATTCATCACAAACACATGTGTTCCAGGTGGATTTAATATATAGTTATGCATATATCTAGAGAAATATCCTTGCCTCATAAACCCCCAAACAGAAAGACTGCCTAACATATAGAATAATTTGATATTGGTATAAGCATCTTTTATTATCAAGACCTCACTGTAAATCATCTTGTGGTGTGCACTGAGAAATGAATGGTGTTCAAGGTGAGAACTCTGAGACATTAATTTGATACTGTATCTAAAATATTTTACCCTCATCACCATTAAGTGATCTACTAAGGACTGGAGGGTTCAGCCAAATAACCTTGGTTAACCATCACAAATTACCATTCATTCTCTCATCTTAGGGCTGAAAAATAAGGATGAGTCTCTTGCTAGAGATCTTTAAGATGCAGGCACTTTGCAGACACTGTGCAAAAAAACATTCACTGAAATTCAGCAGACAACTTGTCCTCTCATGAAAAAGCCAGAAGATCACTCATGGCAACATGTGGAAGAGCTTTGTTTTTTATCTAAACTGAAAGACAGTAGGAAGAAATGGAGACAGATAGCCATCAGCCATTCACTTTCCACACAAAATGAAGTTTATGGTCTGTTAGTCCATTACTAGCCACATAAACCTTCAGCTTGGCTGGATACGCATTCTCATGGAGAGGGGATGCAGCTCTACTAATTTACCATCTACCTCGTCTGTTCCAGCACTCACCTTCTCCCCGGTTAGCAAGGGGAACATGTACACTATACCTAGACTGGCAATCCCRACAACTAAAAGGATTTGCCAGAGGGGAACGTTCTACTTTCAGTTCATTTCCATGCAAGGGAGTCAAAACTTTATATGTATTGATCTGTTGAGTTGGAATGGAAGTGCTTATTAGTATAGATAGACAATTCATCATTTGCATGAAGAAATGTCAAGGTATAAGGCCATGATTAATAGGCAAATATTTGCCAAAAAATTGAGGAATGCTGCAGAGCTGATAAAGAGTGAGCCACAGCTCATGCTAAGAATTGGGTGGGAGGACAAGAAGGTGAGAAGGCAGGAGGGAGAGAGGGAGGGAGGCAGAGAGGAAGGAAGGAAGGTAAAATAAGGAAGGAATTTTTCAATCTTCTGTGAGAAAAAATCTGACCAAATGGAGGAAAACAAAACAAAACAAATTGACACTGTGCTGGGGCTGCTCAGGGGCAGGAGTTGTAAACAGCTACTAACATATGAGGCCATTCTTGCGTAACCAGCACAATACAATCTTACCAGCTTATGAAGAATTTAATTTCCCTGTCTCAGAAGAAAATGGTTAAAAGTCTATGGAACGTATTTTTTTTTTTTGTTTATGAGTATTGAGATGAAGAAAGTATTGGAAGAATGGTAGCATCCCAGAGACCTGGATCAGGATCTTCAGGAGCAGGAAATGAAAAGTTTAAAAGGACATGTACAATTGCATCATACCAGAAGATTGAGCAGAAATAGTTAAAGCTAGCAAAAGGACAAGCTGATTTATATCTTGGAGTTCAAAGGGTGGCAGCAAAACTAATAGAAAGTTTTTGGCAAATATTTTTGATATTCAGTAAGGACAAAGACAGTGGTTGTAGAGGACAAATTGCTCATGTTGCATGTTCCAGCAAATAGCCACTGGACTGTTAGCCCCACTCACTGTCATATATTAACAAAAAATAGCAACAAAGCATATAGTAAAGACTTTATGTGGAATATCTAACACTAGTAAGCAATACTTGACATGGCATCAAGGAATGTTGTCCATTTCAGAAAAACATGACCGGCTGCCTTAACAAAAAATGCCRGACCAACAGCTAAACAGGCAACATGACATGTTGATGAAGCCAAGGCACAGAATAATTAAGTATCTCTCTTGGACACAGATGGCAAACTGAGGTTGGAAGAGACGTCTGGAGATCACCTAGTGCCACCTCTGATCAAAGCAGGGCCAATTTTGAAGACAGATCAGGTTGCTCAGGGCCATGTCCAGTCAAGTTCTGAATATTTCCAAGGACAGAGATCCCACAGCCTCTGTGGTCTCCTGTTCCAGTGTTTGACCACCCTCACTGTGAAGTTCCAACGGCCAGGAGAAAAAAGAAGACATCAAGTCTGGTTTCAAAACCTGCTGACTGGGGGGAAATTGAGAAGAACTAGGGTCAGAAGGATACTGGCAGAAGAGGTTGCTCAGTACAGAGGCATAGTCCTTTGCTATTTAGCAGTCTCCCCCCATTTCACAGATGGTATTTCCACTCTTTTAGAAATGATTTTGGATATGGATTAGTAGGTGTCTTGCTCTTGAACTAACTAAAACAAATTACTTTGCCCCATTGCATTTGTGTCTTGGCCTTTTTTTTCCTCCCAGTAAAAACCGCATGCCCACACAAATCAGAGCATAACACCAGTGAGATGTCTTGTCACTGTCCTCCACTGCTGGTGCAACTGGAAAATGGATTGCTATACAAAGAAAAAATCTAACTGAAAGATGGGGCCAGATTCAATAACAGATTCCATGGGAAGCTGAACTACGTGAAAGCACTTGGTTCGCTTCATTTTATAATTGACATAAAATTGTCCATTTTGGCATGACTAAAGTCATGAGAAAGCCAGACCATACACGCGAAAGAAAACTGTGTGGTTATAAAAAAAGTCCTCCCCAGTCAGAATACAGTTCTGGACTGGGGACTGGCTGATTTGAAGTGGCAGGTCTGAGCAAATCTGGTGGAGTACAGTCTTAACTTGTATAAAGGGGAAAGAAGAAGGAAAAGACACAGAACTTGCTGCATCAGTAATTTTTGTGAGATAGGAGGATGGTAAAGTCTCTATTGTACATGATCCACAGGGGGAACAAACACGTTAATCCGTGACTGAAGCAGCTCAGTTCTCTAGCAGAAGCCACAGCTGACCAGACCTCCAGCCCTGCCACTATGTACTTCCACCCCTGGTGACTCACAAAAACAACAACAATCAAAATAGCATGCATTGTACAAGAGCTACTTCATGGAAAAAGACACTGCTTATGGGACAGGGTGCAGGATCACAAAATACATGACCCAGCCCTGCCTACATGCCACATCACACAGTTGACCCCCCACAGTTTTGCACTTCTCTTTCCCTCACCTTTCCTTGGTACCATACAGTTCCTCTGTTTGTCTAGTGTTAAGCAAAACAAGACCCCCAGTTCATATGAGCCACTCAGTCCATACTGTAATGGGAATGATAATATGTTGGATATGAACTCCGCCAAATGAACAAAGGACTAAGCAGATACTTTTGTTTCAGTGAAAAATACGAATTATTCTTGTGTTTCTAAATCACACATTTATCTTCCTCTGTTTTCTTTTTTTTAAGTGAACTACCCTACTGGTGGTTATTGCATTGCCAATAAAGTCTGGTTCTGTCTGATAACATCAAGCTATGTAAAACAATGTAGTATTGTCTACAGTCCCTGCTATTATTGCAAGTTAACAGTTACTGTGAACAAAAGGGCTCTTCGTAAAGAAGATGAATGAAAGATATATTTTGAATTAAGCACAAGGCAAACACTTAGAATAAGAGAATAAATCTTCTCCAGCTGGCAAACATTGCAGGAATAGTTCATTCTCTCAAAAAGATTGCATTGGGTTTGCACTGCCAATAGTATACACAGAGTCATTGTTTCAGTCTCAGCAAGAGAGTTATTTATACACTCTGAATGAGCGCTCCTTTCTCTAGAGCTTTTCTATCACTTYGCAAAAATCATCCATCAAAAAATCATACCAAAAATGTTTTTTTCCCTAATGTTTGAGATTCAGTTTCTCGGACTGGGGGGCACTAAAGCCTAGTTTTTAATAAGCCTTAAGGACAGAAGGGGGTCATTAGGTCACACAGTCAGATCTCTTGTATATCATAAGCCATAAAATTTCTTCCAGCTACTTCTGTATGGAGCTCAGTGGCTGATATTTGGCTTAAGTGTATGGCTGGAAGGTTTACAGTCTTGAATCTACCACTTCTCTCAGTAGCTGGTTCCAGCAGAAATCAGCCTCACTATTAAACATTTGTGTGGTGCTTCTATTTGATTTTCTTTGGCTTTGATTTCCATACTTAGGTTCCCATTGTGCCTTTCTCTGATCCCATAAAAAGCCTTTCAATAACTGTTATTTCTTTACCATCCAAGAGTTCTGAATCATTTGAATACTGTATGTGTTTGGTTCATTGGTAGTTTCAACTAAAGGCAGGAGGGAAGGCAGAGAAAGAATTTTGCCTGGAATCCAGCTAAATTGTATTTGATTGTTTTTTACAAACAAAGGATGTTTCAGCTTGAATGAAATATTCTGTCTGAAAACTTTGCTGGAAGTTGTTTCAATTTGGAAAATTGAAACTTTTCAACTTTTGCAAAGTGCCTGCTTTCAGAAAATCCAGCCACAAAACCCAAAAGGAAGTTCAGTGAAATACAAATTCATGTAACTTCTTTGCATTATTCAGTCTATTTTTTTACACTAGAAGGGTTCCAGATTATATAAATTTATCTTAACCAGCACTTATATATACGCACATTGGTGTCTGCTATTATGATAAACTCCCCAAATTTTAAGTGCCACAAAGCATGTGCCATTATTCTTTAACCCACTGTTTTGATGTAAAACATAACATGATCATTGTTAGGGCAGACCTTACTTGTCCTTAACATTGCACCAGAACTGGAAGCCTTTTCAGTGGATCAAGAAGAGCTTCATGGGGATGTTATCCTGTATTTCTCAAATGTGGATTTTTAGATGTCACCTAACATGTCTATAATCCAAAAAGCAGTGCAGTTGATCTTACAAGTAAAATATACATATTTATTTGACTGTGTAATAGCGTCTGGCTTCGAGTCTTCTCTGTATAGTCCTCTCACACTGTATATTATGGATACAACAATACCCAGGCACAAAAAGGTGAGATGAAATTGGACTATCATTTAACTTTCAACACAAACTCCCTGTGATTTGCAGGCCAGAAGACCAATAAATAAATATTTATGTTCCAGCAGATCTCAATTTCCCATGCTTCTGATGTGATTTTCATGCCTGTTGCACAAAGTGCTATGAGTGTTCATCTTAGACTTCCTAGTCTTGCTTTCACTTAGGAGGATAAATCTTAATTGTATTGTGGGAATAATAAAGGGCAAAAGAGCCACTAAAATATTATCATGGCATCCATGTCATTTTAATAGAAATATAAAGAGCAATTGCCATCATTTCTACACTCATTATGCAAATTATAATATTTTCAGCTCTGCTGATTTGATCATGTGCCTTGCTATTGGCGTTACATCCAGCATGCCTTTATTTATGAGGATGATGGTGATATACCCCTAGTGAAGCTTTTATTTTAGCCAGGATCATCACATTGCATTAGAAATCAGTACAGTTTTATTCCTTCTGCAATACCAGTAATTTTACTACTGAACTTAACTGACAATGAACAAAAGTAGCATGATCACTATTCAGTAGGGATCCTCATAAGCTCTACGTGTTTTTGCTTTAGGATCAATGAAAAAGTAGGAAAGCTGTCAAGAGTTTTCTGGCTGGCAAGTCTTTGGGGGCTTATGAAGCTCCCCAGACTTCTCATATTTCAAAATTTAAAAAAAAAAAAGAAAAAAAAAGGCTGTTTTAAAAAGTTTAGAGAGAGTTGCAGGCTTTCTGAAACTTTCTGATAACTTTTAAAGGGAATGTTTAYGCTGATAACTTTCCAGGTAACTTTTCTGGGCCAAGTTAAAACCTTCACCATATCAGCCTTAGCTTTGCTGTTCTCTGCTGTACAAGTGGCTGAGTTCCCACATGATTCACCAGAGCTAGCCCTCCTGTAGACTTACCGGGCTGTATCTCTCAGGGAAATTAGCTTCCCCACCTGATGGTGGCATTAAGCAATGCTTAATGCCCTAATGCTTCACCAGATCAGGTCATATTTTCAAAGGTGAAGAAAAAGCTTAATAAAGATGCTATACTGCATGCCTTAATCATGGTCTTTTGCATATCATCTGGTATCCATATGGAAATCAAAGAGCTGGCCAACAGAAAATATTGCAGCAAGAAGTGGAGTATATATGTCGATGCAAACAAGCAGACAAACTCAAAGTGAAGGAAAAGGATTATTGCAGGCCTCTTGCTAATGCTGTATGATGCATCTACACAGTTTATGAGCTTAATCTGATTAATAATACAAACAGATACCAGTGAAATGCCTTTCGTACAGGCACAGAATTCCCAAAACTCGGATGTACATTTTGTTGGGTTATATGTAACATCACATGTTTGGTTTTTCAACAGAATGAAGCACCTGCAGATATTCTCCCTTTTACCAGCCCTTGAATTATTAAATGTTTCACTTATAGTCTCAGGAACTGGATGCAGGAATCTCCAAGCCTGGAAAATTCCAAGGCCTCAAGGCCACAAAGGAGAACTTGAGAAAATGAAACAGCTGAACGGAAACATTTCAGAAACAGAAAGGGGAATAAGAGCACGTCTACGTCCCCTCTCACTCTACAAAAAAATTCTTATTGAAGGAGCTGTAGTAGTTTGGGTTTTCTGAATTCTTGACTGCAGCAACACAATATAGCATTAGGAAACGCCTCTCTTCCACTGGGGATGTGCAAGGTGAACAGGTGAGCTAACATCTCTTCCATTTCTCACTTTGACTGCAACAGGAGTCTGGCATGGTAAATTAAAGCACTGAAGTCCCATTGAAACAGAGCCACTATGAAAAAACATAGGAAATCCACCTCAAAAATAGTTCTGTGTTCAAAAAGCAAATTTACTCACTCAGTTTGCTCCACTTTTCAGTGCAAAGGTTTTGCTTTTTATATAATCTTTTCTATTAAATGTTTTTGCATCATAGATAGACATGAAGCTATTGAGGGCAAACCCATGTCTTACTATCCAGTAAAAAAAAAGTACAGGGAAACATAAGAACAGTTTGGTTATGGCTAAATATTTTCTTTTCTTCTCTTCTGGTTTTCTGATCTTCTCCCCCAATAACAGCCTGTTGCTAATAGTCAAGCTTTGCTCCACAGTCAGATACACTGTGGAGCACCATAGTGCATGAAGGCCTTTGAATTAGTGCCTGAGTGGGGACATGACCCACGAGCAAGTCATACAAGTCTAACCTCCCCTCCTTGCAAGATGTTAGTCCTTCTAGGCAAATCATTTTAATATTTCAGAAGTAATTTCTCTAACTAAAAGTTAATTTCCCCGCTACTATACCTATTTTAGACTATCATCTTACATGGTCCATTATGGCATGCTAAGTATAATCACAAAGCTAGCAAAGTCATCACCAGAGGCTACATTATACACATAGCAGCTGAAGCAGAGTAACAGGACATAACAAGGAAGTCTCCAATGACTACATGTGCCTTGCCACACTATTTCCAGCGGGACTGGGGCAATTCTCTCAGGAACACACTGCAAAGCTATGTACCTAGCAAATATTATAAGATGCAACTCTTTTCTTTTTTCTTTGTTAAGCAGTAAGGAATTGTTCTACTGCACATAAATGCATTCATTGAAACAACTTAGATAGTAGCAACTGATAATCTACCAGAAGAGAGATTCTTTGAAAAAGGCAGAGAAAATCAATAAGGATATCTCTGGTGTATTGATTGGCAGATGAGTATTCATATTACCAGAGATATAAAGTAATTTAAGCAAAGGAGAAAGAATAGAAATTGATTGATATCGTTAGTTAAGCCGAATAGCATGCTATAAGAAGCAAAATGAATTTCAAGCTCTTCAAAGTAAATAGCTATCCAGGCTATAGTTTTGAAGCAGAAATGAAAGGGAATAAAAAAAATCTTTAAGTAAGCCCATTTAAAATTACTTTGCAGTTTCCTTTTTCCTTCCTCACTATCCGTGGATAGTATGCTTGTGTGTACATGACTGCAGAGTCCTGCAAAAGGCAATGCCAAACATAATGCAGATGGCAACCACATTGGGAGGGACAGTCCTCATGGGTGAGAGGTGCCAAGTACCAATCCTGGAGCCAGTGTCAGGCTCTCCTCTCCCCTGGCATGAGTCTGTATTACTGCACCAAACTGCTGGATCAGGCCRTGGTCGGTGCTTTGCTCTGTGGGGTGAACCCAATGTGCGCAGCTCATCTCCTCCACCTGCTTGGTGGCCTCAAGCCTCCACCTGCCTCTGCCCCGCTTGAGCCAGAGCAGGAGGATGTCACCCAGGAAGAGCAGCAGTTCCCAGGGCAATGGGGTGCATGCAGGGAAAGGAAGGAGTACCTTGAGACCATGGGCACAGGGTATACGTTGGCAGTGGCAGCAGACACTACGAAAGCCATGAGGGACGTGCCTTAGAAGACATGACACCACAGGGTGCAGAATCACCCACTGGCAGCAGGACACAGGGTGGTGGCCTTGGGGCAATCTCATGTTACTCAGACTGTAACCACCATCAGAAGGCCCCAAATACACCAGGACTATTCTTGCTAGACCATGAAGGACTGTGAGGGGTCCAAAGGACTTCATGCAAAATTAATCGCATGTTTAAAAGTGAGTCCTCAAACATCCTTTAGCAAGCTGGGACTGGGCACTGAGTACTGAGAATGCTGATTTAAAAACAGCAGCTCTACAAATGAATGAGGGCTTGATTGTCCCAGCCAGATTTGGTGTTCTCGGTATCAGCCTGAGAAAGCAGCACCAACTCCTGAGGAAAGAGTGCAGATTTCACAGCACTTTACCCTCTAAGGCTGAGGGAAGGGTGCTAAGGCAGAAGGTAAAGGAGTTGTATGAAAGCAGGGGGTTCTCCTCTGAAATACCTACAGCCTCAGCTGTGATCCCCTGAGCAGATGTCAGGAGGACAAGCTAGCAGAGATGAACCCAGAGAGGGCTGAGAAGTGCTCTGCAAATACTTGTTTCCCTGGCCCCACCTGAATGGAGTTTGCACTGCAGATTCTGGATGCTACATTCCCTGATGCAAGAATTTCCACTTCCACTGATAAGAGAATCCATGAACTTCCATTTTAGAAGACAGAAAACTCTGAAATCCCCTCTCCAGGGGTTTCTCTGTAGAAATATGGCGAGCTGATAAACAGAGCTCTGATGAAATGTAGTCCACATCTGTAGTCATTTTATAGCTGACCAAAAGTGCAGCCTGGAGTTTGTATTTGCTAGAGCTAAGATAATAACAGGCCTGAGAACTCCCAGTGGTTGTTTGCTTTGATTTTCAGAATGTTTGTTACACCACACTATAATCAAAAATTGGGTATATCCRCTGGTAAAAATCTCATGAGTTACAAAAACAAGGTTTCTGCCAATGTTGGTTTATATTTAAAAAAAAGGGGAAAAAATTAACAGAGTTTTTATAAGGAAGTGAGTTTATTTTTGGCTGTATAATTTTATATAGATACTTCTTAACAGGGCAACTGTTTTAAAATCATCATGTTTCACCTTTCCCAACCAAATATGATTAAAATCTGTCACAAAGAATCCCTGATTCTGAAATAATGTTTAGAGGACAACATCCCACATCTGCAGAGCTTGTCTACAGCATACTGCTATGATCTGCTCACAGATGAATCATTTCATTTAGATGTGGCTACATACCACTAACCAGAAACAATACTGACATTTTTAATTTAATGGATATGATTGCAAGTGTGCTTGTGCACATTATCCTCTAGTGGTTAAATAATTTAATGCCAGGTTGAAAGGAGCCAGTGACAGAAGCTTACAGGTGAAAGGAAAAAATGGGAGAGAATGAAATGAAAGACATGGGATGGAAAATTGAAAGATGAAGATAATGCAGAAATCTGCTGAACATCTGAGATGTTTATACTCAAGGGCATGAGACACAAGCAGGAAAACATAAATCAGAGTTAAAACTATTAATTAGCACCCGAGATTTGGTGGAACAAGTCACAGTATTAGCAAAGAAAAAAACATTTTCAGGGCAGACATAGGATATCTTAAACAGCTTATGAAGAATGTATGTGCTATCTCTAGAAGTCAGGAAAAAGCAAGAGGCAGATTTGCTGAATGAGATAAAGAGGAAAAGAAAAGAGCTGGTTCCAGAGTGTAGGCTAATCTGAAAGAAGATGCAGTTAAGAACACCAAATAATTGCAGCAGCTGGGGGAGGCAATGCTCCAGAACTGGGCAATGGGAAACTTAATTACCTATCCATCTGTTCAAAAAGCAACACTGACCCATCTGGCAACGTATTCACCCCAAATTTTTTTAAAGAGGGGAAGAAGTTACTAACAGTGCAGCTATTTTAAGTTCAGTTCTGACTAGTGGAGAAGAGCTGGCTGGAAACCTGATGGTGAAATGTAGGTAGAAGTGGCCAAAACAGGATATAATTATTATGAGAAAGAAAGGCATGAAAATAACAGAACAAGGAGCTGGGAGTCCAACAAAGTAGTCACAGCATCTGAACTGCTTAGGCTGGCCGCTCTTGGTCTATGTGATTAAAAGGAATACAACAAATAAATAACAAAGAAAAAGAGATGAGGGTACACTGCTGCACTGAATGATGAGAATACACTGTCTCTGAGGGAAAGAAGCAGCATGATAAATGACAAAAAAGGGTGAAAACAAAGGTATACAATGAAGAATGACTGTAAAGAAAATAACACATAAATAAAAAAAAATCAGAAAATCTCAGGCTTTTTGCAATATGCAATCCTCAAGAAGCAAAGAGGTTCTAAGAAAGGGTTCAGCRTCTTCAGCAAGCATAAAAGGAAGACAAAGAAAGGTCCCTATTTCTTAACAAAAAAGTGTAAAAACCAGATGATACAATGAAAGATGAAGTATTTGGTGCTCTCTTGCTTTCAGGCTGCAGAAAAGAGATTAGTTTGCAGCAGACCCTAAATAGGGAAATGGGACAACACAGACCAGTGCAGAGTAAAGAGCAGATTAAAGAATATTTAGAGGATTCAGTTGTATTCAAGTCAGTAGTGGCTGATGAAATCCATGCCAGTGTACTTAAGGAACCAAGCAATGTCATGTCCAGACACCAGGAATGATCTATGAGATACCACACAGACCACGGAGAACAGTGGAGGTGTCAGAGGACAGAGGAAGGATAAACATAGTACCAGTCTTCAAAAAAAGGAGAGAAATAAAATACGAACTATGGGTCAGTCAGCCTACTTCTGATACCCAAGATGAGATGTTACAAAGAAACAACTTGTGTATGAGCACCTAAAGAGTAACAAGGCAATGAAAACAGCCAACATGGATTTGACAGGAACCAGCTGGTGTCACATCAATTTCCTTTGACAGGGTAACTGCCTTGGTGGATAAAGGAACAACAGTAGATAGGATATACCGCAACTTCAGTAAGATTTTCAACCCTGCCTCACACATCATTGTATTAAGCTACATGCTCTAGATGAAATTTCCGTAAGGCACAACTCTCAAGGTGAAGTTATCAATAGTTCACTTCAAACTGGCATGCATGTCACATTGAGAGCTGCAGAGGGTCTCCTTTGCTAACGGTTGCTTTGCATTTTCTTTTAAGAACACAGTCCTCCAACAGAGAATACACATCTAAACTTCCTGAACAAAAGCAAGCGCAGGAGCATTGCAAGGATCAGAATTCAACTCATTCTTGATGAATCTGAGGTGAGGTGGTCTAAACTGTCAGATGAAATTTGATGAAGATAGATGCAACAAACTATACTTCATGAGGAGAAATCAAACACACAAAAAATAGGGAATAACTAGCTGGGAACAACCTTGCAGAAAGAAAAGATCTGTGGGTCCTACAGGATCTCAGACTCCATCCCAGGACGCAGAGGAGTTCTTACCATCCTAAGACCTCACTAACACATTTTTATCTTCCAGCATATATGTAAGAGGGAGATTGAAAGTGTGGACCAAGGCAGTAGTCCTATGAAGGAATAAGTCCCTATGCCACATGGACATGGAGAAGTAGAGCAGAGCTTTATTCCAGAGATTTCTTATGGGTCTCTAGAAGCACATCACAGCTGCAAGTAGCAGCTTCTTCAGCCACTATTTATTCAACTCAGTCTCTTCCACGGCAGATGAAGAAGATAAACCTCTGCATTGAAAACATTTTCTGAAAGGGCTAAAGAGCTTATACCATCAGTTTCAGCTAAGAAGTAGTTTAGATACTGCAGCACAGATACTGTCTTAAAGCTGAGAATGATGATGTACTGAATCCATATGGACAGACTCAATGTGTAGGTCCACAGAGGAGACACTGGAAATGTGCTATGTTAATACCCAGGCTGAGGCTTAGTTTAGGACAAAGACTTCAGTTGCCTGAGTACACAACCCCTGAGACTCAATGTCAGGGCACTTGCAAGAAAAGAAAAAGAGATTTTTGCAGGACTTGGAGAGCAACTGCTCTTCTCTGCTCTCTGCCAAGAAAATCTTATAGATGACCTGTAGGGTCCTCTCCGGGTTTAGGCACCACTGAAGAAGACTGTAGACAAATCAGAGAGCATACAGAGGAGAGGAATAAGAATGAAAAAAAGATTGAAGGGGTGCGGTTTTGAGGAAAAGGGAGTATAGGATGGAGGTGTTCAGGAAAGCAGTTATGCCTTCTTTTTTTTTTTTAATGTGTAAAATGTTTTTAAAAAGACATTGACCATCAGTTGTGCCCCCTGGAAGTAGGCTGTAAAGGAAAGGACTGAATTTTGCAGCAATGATGACTGAAGATGGTATTTTAAGGTCCGCATAGCAGTAGGACAGCTGTCTCAGGAGAGCTCTGAAAAGTAAATGACCCAGAGGGCCTTGCCCTTGTTCATAAGCTTCCTTCTCCCACCTACCATGCTTTTGCCATGRCTCAGATCAATGCCAATGTATGACACTGGCTGAAGGGCTCTAAATGTTTGGCTGCCCACTTAGCCCATGTTTCAGTCAGGTTAGAGCGCAAAGGGAGGAAGAAGAGAAGGAGGGCTGCAGTACGCAGTGTCTTCAGATTTACTGATGGAAAGGGAAGAAGGGAGTGTGGTTTAGTGACAGRGCAGTCGTCAGTGACACAAATGAGTTTTCTCTTTCTCACATGATCACAGAATCTCCATCCTTTAGCCTTTCCCTTCCCTTCTTATTTTTCCTAATTCTTTCATTCTTTCCTAATTCACCTCCTTCACCTTATTTGTCTCTCTCACTTTGTTTCCCACTCCCTTTTCACTCTTTCTTCCCTTACCACCTTTTTCTTTCTGGCTGGTCTGACAGAGGCTCCACAGTGCCAAGTCCTAGTTTGTCTGTCTAGTTGTGGTAGGTTTTCTCTCCTGAAGCTCTGCTCTACAGCTGAGCTCTGCACACAGCTTCACTGCAGAGCTCTTCTGCCAAGAAAAACATGGACTTCTCTGGAACTGTTCTGTACTAAGAGAGACCAGAAAAAGTCAAGAAGAAGCATGATGTAGAAAGGGAGAACCCAGGGAAAATGTTCCTTAATGTGGAATATGCCTGACTGAAGCAGGAAACCTGGCAGACCTGACCAAGAAAAAGCAGGATCAGACTGCCCAACATCTGCTCAGAATTACCTAAGGGCCAGCAGTCAAGAGGTACTAACATCCAGCACACACCCTCTGTTGGTTTTCAGCAAGAAAACAGCCCAAAATTTCTGAAGGGCACCCTTGCTGCCATGTCTTTCCATGAAGACAAGCAACAAGTCACTAATTTGATCACATGCCTGTAGGTCTGACTAATGTATTGATGTGGCTGTTTTAGGAATTTCAGCCTGAAGGAGGAATTTAAAGTAAGAAAGAAAAAAATAATTTGAAGAGTGGAGTGGCAGCTACCTGTGCTTAGGCAAAAAGGAAAATGAGGAACAGGTATTATTAACAATGAAAAAAATCTGATATGCCATCACAAAACAGTTCAAATGGTCAGACAAAAATGATAATTATGTTGTCTTTTAGACTGAACCACCATGTAGTTTTGATCATTACCAACCACTTTTTGTCACAGCAGATAATTTCTACCTCTGAGGCATGCCTAGAATACTTTGTGGCAAACATTTCTGCCATCCAGGCTTCAATTCCAGTCTTAAAGAGCTCTGTTTTCAAAAATAGCATGTCATTTCACAAAATGCTTGGACACAGAAACGTCAGCTGATTAGGTGGCTACATTGTGGAACTGGTGTCCACAAACTAACTTAAACATTTGACATAGCCAGACAGGAAAAACCTCATGAGAAACCTCATATCATTTTGTTAGTGGATGGCTGTTCTGTGCCAGAAAACAAGACAGGATATACTTCTTTGCAGCTCCAGAAGTCATGATCCAAAGGAGGAGAGGTAGGGAATAGTTTCATGTTATGCTTTAAAATGCATAATCCAAGTTGATCTCTGCATGCTGACTGTGAACAGTTTGCTCGTTCTCCCATATTTACAGATGCATAAACAGCTATTGGAAAACAGAAGTAAGCTGAGGTCATTAAGCGAGTGCCTTGGGTTTAGGAATTAAAAAAAAACACTTAGTGAAAATATTTCAGGCATTTTTCATTAGACCAATATTTCTACTAGAAGAAAGAAAAAAGGGGCAAGGAAAAAGTGAAACACCCTTTATCACTGCATATTGCACTCAATGCTGACAGAAGTAAACAGCAGGCCCTCCTAAGAGCAATTTCCTAGTCTATTTTTCATAAATCTGGTGGGCAAGTGGAATCAATAGGTCTTCTAGAACACTTGAGGGGTATTAAATGCCCTTTCTATCATCTGCCTTTTGTACAGCATCCAGCTCAGTTTATTTAGACTGATTATGTCAGTTTGCATATCTGTCCTTAGAACTAATCCAAAATAATGATGCAAYAATGGTTTTAAGGACAGGCCTTTTTTGCCATATAAATCTTTCAAGTCTTAAATTATACAGTGGCACAGTGGCCCTTTAGAGATCTTCCATTCCCTGACTGATAAGATTTGAGTCCCCGAGGTCCAAAGTGAACTGTGCTGCAGCATGCATTATGGCTACATCACAGAGCAATTTTATCAGAAGTAGGAGACACAGTAGAATTATACAAGTCAGTAGTGCTATCAATAGGAAGTGATGATTCACTCAGCTAGTGCTTTCAAAGTGGCAATATCCTATACAGTGAAAGCATGTTTTGAGGGTGATAAGTGACCCCATTACCAGGAATAGGTGAAGCAGGCTTAGGGGAGAGAGGGAGAAGAAAATAAGTCTTTACACATCCAATATTTCTGATAGCTGCAGGAAAAACTCACTTGTATTGTGAGTTTTACCATTAAATTGCATAGAGCTTTGCAAGCATTATTAAAGTGATTTTGAACTGAGATGTTAATCCTTACAAAACAAAACAAGCTCGTGTCAATCTACCCAGAGCTCAATGACATTAGTCTGATCATATCAACCTAGACTGATACAAGACCTGTGACATGTTCAGAGAGTTTTGTGATGAAAGAACAACCTGCCTCAAATGAACAGTGGATAATATTTAGAACAATAGGTGAAAGGTGCTCATGGAAGTAAAATAAAAGAGTTCTCAGTACCAAAAATGAATCCTAAAGAGGAATGACATTATTTGGTCAGATGAAAACCAAACTATTCTGCCATTCGAAGAGTTTGGAGGCTATTTATATGGAGTTCTAGATACAGGCATTTGATAAGCTTAASAATTCATATGGCACCCTGCCAAATGTGCATGAGGCAACAGAAATTCAAGTTGTTCTCAGCTTTCTAGAGAACAGATTGGATGTTAAGTAGAGCAAAGCAAAGTAGAATTCTGCTATATGTCTAGACTTGGATAGTAAATGACTTTTTTGAAGGGGCATTGATTAGAAAAATGACTGCTTGCCCTTGATTCACTGCCAACTTCAGACTGGCTCTGTGTTGTTGATGAATAATACTGATGCAAGTGGAATGAATAAGCTTCTGGGATAACGTTAGGTCTACACTGTCACTGAGAACTTTCTGAAAGCAAAAAGGAAATGTAGATAATCTACTTGCCTAAAGAAAAGGCAAAAAATAAAAATACAAACAGTGTAAGCTGATTTGATATATAATAAATAGTTTAGTGGGCTCTAAAGCTAATGGCTTCTGGTGTTCTGTGGATCTTTGTTAACAGACTGACATTGATTGCTAAAAAAAGTGTGGGTTCTGATTAAAGATTCTTGGACTTTTGGGCTATTTACTAGAGTTTTGTCCTCAACAGCTCCTCTGGTGTTTAGTGGCATGTGCACTCCATGGGAGAAAATGTTCCCCAGTATGGCACCCAGTTCTCCATTGCAGGGCCATTCTCTTCTTTCTATGAGATACACAGGTAGTTTGATGCTCTCTTTGAGACCTCCAGACCTTTACAAATGTGGTTGATGTTGGTCATCATTGGATTCAAATGTTCCCAAGTCACTGGAAGGCCAAACACATACTCACAGAACAAGAGCAAGTACATCTTATCTATGTAAGAAGCTAGCAATGTAAGGACTTCTTGCAATGCTGGGTTTGCTCCTAGCCCTTGGTGAAACCTGCTCCTCAGCCTGTGGCTTTAATCCTAGTGAAACAGTTAACTGATTCAAGAGAACTGTAATTCTTATATTGCAGCCATCATATACTGCAACCACCAACAGAGATCTATGTACAGGCTTTCTGCTAGGTACACATAAGGGTAACAAACTTTTCCATGGAACAGAACTTTCACCAGATTGCTTGTAAGACATTATGAAAAGGTCAGGAAAAAGCTGCAGTGTTTATGCCAGGACCACAGCTCAGAACTGTCTTCTTGGTCTATTTATGAAGGACAATAAAACAGTAAGAGCTGAAGCAGTGGAAATCCAGGGAAACAGCTAATATGTATGTTTAAGAAAGATGGTCAGAGAGTGAAAGCAAGGTAAGAGGTGTTGATAAGATGAGATAGACATTGGGCCCCAACTTCCATTCAAGACACCCAAAGGGCAGGCTGGCACTGTAAGAGGGCATCATGTCTCCCTTTTTCTGATTATCTCCAAATACTTGTTCCCATTGCCAGTCCTGTGTCAATGCCTGTGTGGCATGAGTGAATCAGGAAACTAGTCTTACCAAAATCCAACCACTTTCCTGTTTTCAGGTTAATTTTCAGCCAGAGTAGTTTGCTGAACCAGTTCATTGAACATCGGGATGAGTAGTTGAGGTAGCAAAAACAGAGGATTGAAAATGCGTGACCAAGGTAAGGTGAAACAGCCTGCACTTCCGTTGACTCAGGCTTGTCGTAAAATCACAGCATTAGCTGTAAATTCTTGAAGAGCTGGAAGCCATTTCTTTCAGAGAGCAGCTGCTCAGGACAATGTTTGCGGTGCTGGTGGTGGTGGTGGTGGTGAAACAAATGGACATCTGGGTCCCAAATAATATTGCTGCAGACTGGATAGAAATAACAATTAAGCTAAACAAATTCTCTTGATATTAACATAGATAAATTAAGGCATCAGAAGCAACTAAGAAAAAGTCACTTGAATAGCTAGCAGCTGACTTCAGTCATACTAAGGAAACAAATCCAGGACAGACTTTATTTCCACAACTTGACAGAACTGATCTGGATTCTCAGCTCGATATAGGAAGTCGATAGCCTCCAAAAACTAACTTTCTGGGAGATCAGTAGTGCAGAATTCAGAGCAGTTTTCAATTGGATCTTTAGGAAACTGTTTCCTTAGAATACCAGCTAACAGGGCAGCAACTGGGGCCTGAATTCCAGGAGTTTCTGCAGCAATGGCTGCATATGTAAAAGTATCAGTGGGGTGAAAACAATTAATTAATTTTTTGCTCAGGTTTCTGAACACAATCACAAAGTATTAGACCAAAAAAGATGCAGGGTTCAGTAAGTCACCCACACACAGGCAATTTCCTAAATAAGTGAGAAAGCTCTGTAGATGATGTGGATTGACTATTTAGCAGAACAATACCATTTTTTTCCCCCCTTTAAAATAACCAAGCATAGGCACATACTTGCACAGAAGCATGAAACTCAGGAAACAAAGCATGCCTGTTTTGGTTCCCCTCTCCAGTTTCTTCTTAAAGTGACACAGTTAAACTAATGGGACAATTTCCCAGCCTATGCTGCAGCTACCTTTCTTTTTTGACAAGCAAGCTAACATCCCTGACAAAGAGGTTTCATCCAACTTGCTCTTTCCAAAGAGCACATTTTTATCTTTGACTTTGGCCAAATTGGGCCAAAAAGGCTGTCCTGAGCAAAAATTTACACGCTGTCTCTCTTCTGATTCCCCAAAATATGTTAGCACTGCACTATATGCCCACTCTGAACAAGAGTACATACTAGGAATATATTATGTTAAGCAGAAAATACAGTAAGAAGAGAATTTGAAAGAGAAAAACAAAGAAACTGAAGCATGTGTGCTACATACTGCTCCTATAATAGTTTCTATTCAGAGGAACTTATAGCTGAGGGCATTCATTGAAAAATACTTAACTGAGACTGATATCAGTGATATCAGGAGTTACAATGTTTATGTTGGGCATAGATCCAATGACAGAAATAGGCACTTCAGAAGTGTGATGTGTCGGATCTATTTTAGGTATCTATTTTCAGAAGACAGAGATCACCCTCCAGCAGTGCCTGCTCCTCCACACCAGATCACCTCAGAAGCTGATGGCTACCAGGCTGGATATCCATGATGGCTACCATGTTGTAGGTTATGCTTCTCTCCAGAAAATAATTATTAGGACATAAACCTGCAGAACTGCATTTTTCAATTCTGGGTTTACATCTTGTGAACACTAGGAACCCAAGAGAAAGGTCCTAAAGGAGCCAGTAGGATCAATTTCATATTAACCATTTATTTCCTGCATATATACCCCCATAGGGAGAAATAATTATCAAAGCAGACTTAAGACTATTCTAAATCCAAACAGGATGAGAAACAGTATCAGCAAGCACTTTTCTACTTCAGGGGGACTACAGATCATGTGGATGGATTTTCATTAGAGAAAATTTTGCTGTCATAACTGGAACGATTCTCAATCAATAAGCTATCCTGAGTTGGTGTTTAGGGTTTTAGTCTGTTGCTTTAGTTTTTGCTCTCTTCTCCTTCCTAAATACTGTGTAACGAGCATCTTAAAACAAATGTTTTTCCACTCAGGAAAGAATCTCCTCAGAGACACAAACTCTTTATTTAAAACACATTACATTTTGAGGGTTGATCTGACTGGCTGATCACGGAGCTGAAATACTACTTCATGGATGAGGCTTGGGTCTAAATACCACTGTTTAATACTTTTTCCTTTTGAGAAGGGAGAAAGGAAAATCTTTGAAAATTCTTCAGGTCACTTTGGGTGGGCAGTTTGTTTTAGCTTGTGCTTTTCAAAACCAGTTGTTTGACATGGAAATGATCTTTGATTTTGCAGTGGATTTTGTTTTTCTTTGCTTTGTTTTTCAACCTAGCTGCTTCCCTCATTTCCATTGTCTCCCACCTTTCATCTGCATCAACACCTCTTTCTCTTTCTGTTAATCATATTCATGCCTAACCGCTAGCCCTGCCACCTCTACAGTTAAGCGAAATGTGTATAACAGTGCAAAGCCCCTTGAAAATAATGGATTTTTTTGCATGAAGGAACTCATAAATGAATTACCTCTGCAAAAATAAATTAATTCATAAATAATGATAGTAGCAAGCAACCTGGTCTATGTGCACAATTTATTACACATTTATGCAATCTGGTTGATTGTTTTCAGTGTCTAAAAATTTGTGAGAGTTCAGCTGAAGTGTTTCCATATTAAAATACTGATTAAAGCTTCCTCTTAACTGGATTTTCAGGTATCTAAGAAAGCTCATTTTTCAGCCTTTCTTGACAGGATAACTGTCAGAGTTCTCTCATTTTAAGAGTTATGGTTAGAAATGCTAACAGTTTCCTTAGCTGTTTGGGTCCCCTGTGTTCAAAAAAACCACAGGAAGATATTTAGGAAAATATCTTTTGGACCCTGGTCCCAAATCATGTAAACTGGGACCTTGTCACAGTGGATCCTTTCTGCCTTTTTACCTGGGGAATACCAGGCTGCAGAAGAAAATGATGCACTTGGGTCTGAGTAGGGTCTTCATATGCATCCTTTGAGATCTAGGCTCATATGTTAGCAGTGGAGGRGCAAAGGAATTGAAGGTGTACAGTGAGAAAAGGAAGTACAGCTATTGTGTCTGCACTGGATATCATTATTTCAACAGGAAACCTAAAAGATGCCCCCCCCCCCCCCAAAAAAAAAAAATACAAGCAAGCCATAGTCCTGTGAAGAATTGTCTTGAGCTAGTCTGGGCAAGAGTGATGCTGGTCAAAAAGGTAATTGGAAGAATAAGAAAACAGCTTTCTTTCTTTCATGATAAATGTGTCCACTACCTGTACTTTAGGGAGAGGAGAACAAAGTCTTAGATTGTTTATGGCTTCTGTCTAATCCTGTATCATCAAACATGACAGAGATGGAGAATGCAACCTTCTTCCATTTCGCCCAAGGACGACCTGGCCAGTGATCCACATATTTATCACTTGTAGATAGGGAAAGGCAGCTTTTCATATCAGGACTTACAAATGAAAGCAATCCATGTGGAACGTGACAGCCTTCCTTCTCAGTGAAACATTGCATTCCCATGCAATTCCCATGTCAACACTGTAGCAGAGGAGGAAGCTTCATGCACTGGCTGAGCTCTGAATATCTAGTTTGCATTGTAAAACCACATTATCATGGCTAATTGGCTTGGGTGCAGTGCATATGTATTGCTTCCATTTGCAGAACTGACTCAGGTGTCAGTGGCCTGTCATGCTCCAATGTCTTCATTATATCTACACGGTGCTGCCTTCTGACTTCCTGACCAGTGCAAGATGGCAGTCATAAAACATGTTTTAATCAAGATCTAGTTTTCTTTAGCAATTATAATTCTACCCAGAGTTCCATTTCTCTGAATTAATACATGCAAAAAAGTCAGAAGGTAAAAGTCTTAAGAGACTTGGGATATGGCAGGCAGAGGTTGTCCACAATTAAAACTTGCAGCTTGCTCTTAAAGACATCTTTTCCATCAAAAATAGGAGGCTTTTTAGTTTTTAAAATCTCTAAAATCCATACATCTATCTAACTGTCTGTCTATCTACCTGCCTACCTACCTACCTACCTGCCTGTCTATCAGTCAAACACATTATACTGCAGAGGCTTTATTTGTTAAGAAAGGAAGAAAATGAGCACTATGTGAAGTTCTGAATTGGCTGTTTCATAGAGATCTCATCTGAGATACACTCAGAACTGAATAGCAAAAAAATGAGCCAGTGAAATCAGAATGGTTGTGGGTGAATAACGGCTTGAGGACTCAGCAAAGATGGCTATGCAACTAAAATGTGCATCAGCTTGTATTACTTTATCTTTCTCAACAGTAAGAGTTCTGCTACAATTATGGATAGAGCTATAGTTGAAAGACTTGAATTTCCACAGACAATGAATATGTCAATCAGATTACACAATTTACAGAAAAGACAAGCCAGAGTACCATATTTCTCCATGCTGACACAGCTCTGGTAAGTATCACAACTTTCACTGTGTGATTGCTGTAACTTATGGCAAATGCAAGTGAAAGAGTTTATAGGCTCCAGACACTTTTTGATATGTTGCTGTCCATCAGCATAAAAAGTTGCAGGAATGAGCTATTTCTTACCCCAGGCAAGGACTGACAAAGGCAAGAAAGACATAGGTGGATTTCAGCAAAGACTGTTTCTATTGGAAGTTCTTCCAGAGTGATAGTAATAAAAGTTAGAAGATGAGACTATATAAAGTGGAGGGGGATTTACAATGACACACTGAGTAACGCAACAAAGAAAAGGAGCAGCAGTGACAGAAAAACAATTCTGGTATGTATATTTTATAGCCAATTTGAGTAGGAGTGTTTCTCCCACCACACTGGCATGAAAGTCAGAAAAGTGTCTCATGCCAGGGGATTAGCAGATGGAGTTACTGTATTTTGTATGAAAATCTGCACTCTGGGAATGTCGGACTACTGTGGGAGCCAGCCAGATGGATCCTGCGGGTCAAAAATTGGTTGTGCAGCTGGTGTCAGCAACAYGGTTTTGGTTTCTATGACTGTTAGACCCTCTCTGAGGACTGATGACTGCTTGGAAGAGACAAGATCCACTTAAGTGGGGCAAAAGTATCTCTGCCAACAGGTTGGCCAACCTGGTAAGAGATTTAAACTAGGAACAAGGGCAGAGGGAGAGAATGACCAACAATCTAGTGAGGAAGTGGTGGACAGAGCTGGCAAGTAGAAGGTCAAGAGTGATGTGAACAGAAGGGACCTCTTAGTCAACAAAACAGGGCTGAAGTGGTGTCACCCCAAACGTATGCACATAAATAAAGAAGTGCCTATGGGACAGCATTATGGGGAAAGATCTCATACCCTTTCTACAAAATSAGCATGCTTGGGTGCCTCTCTGAAATGCCTGTACACTAAAGCACTCAGTATGGGGAACAAACAGGATGAGTTAGAAGTCTGTGTGCAGTTACAGGGCTATGATCTCATTGGGATCAAAGACAAACGCTAGGATAGCTCACACAGCTGGAGTGCTGTGATAGATGGATACAGGCTCTTTAGGAAGGGCAGGTTGGGAAGACAAGGAGGGGGAGTTACCCTTTGTGCAAGAAAGCAGTGCATGCAGCTGTGCCTGGGGATGGGTGAGGGGTCAGCTGAGAGCTTAGGGGTCAGGATTACTGGGCAGACCAACATGGGTGACATTGTTGTGGGTGTCTTCTTTAGACTGCCTGATCATGAAGAAGAAATAGATGAGGCCTTCTTCGGACAACAGGAAAAAGAATCATGTTTGCAGGTCCTGGTCCTCATGGGGGACTTCAACCACCCTGAAATCTGCCGGAGGGCAACACAGCAGGGCACAAACAATCCAGGAGGTTTCTGGAGTGCATTGATGGTAACTTCCTAACACAGGTGATCAAGGAGCTAATGAAGAAAGGTGCTCTGCTGGACTTCATACTTATGAACATGGAAGGACTGGTTGGAGATGYGAAGGTTGGGAGCACCTTGGCTGCAGTGACCATGAGATTATGGAGTTCGCCTGTGAGGAGGGAACAGGCAAATAACAAGATCAGTACCCTGGATTTCAGGAGAGCAGACTTTGGCCAGTTCAGGGACCTGCTTGAAAGAATCCCATGGGATATAGAACTGGAGAGAAGAGGAGTCCAAGAGAACTGGTTTGTATTCAAGGATCACCTCCTCCATGCTCAAGAATGGCAAGCAAGAAATCAAGCAAAGGCAGCAGGAGGCCTGCATGGATGAACAAAGAGCTCCTGACTAAATTCACTCATAGAAAGGAAGTGTACAAGAGGTGCAAGCATGGGGAGATGTGACCCAGGAGGAATATAAAAATAGTCTTTGTGCGGGGACAGGATTAGGAAAGTCAAAGCCCACCTAAAGTTAAATCTGGTGGGGAATGTGAAGGGCAATAAGAAGATCTCCCACAGGCATATCAGCAGTAAAAGGAAGGCTAGAGAAAATTTGGGCCCACTACTAAATGGGGCAGGGGATCTGGTGACAAAGGACATGAAAAAAAGCTGAGTTACTCAATGCCTTCTTCACCTCAGTCTTTACTGGTAAGACCGGACTTCAGGAATTCCAGGTCCCTGAGACCAGAGGGAAAGTTTGCAGCAGGGAACACTTACCCTCGGTAGAGGAGGATCAGGTTAGGAAACATTTAAACAGACTGGTCATAAACAAGTCCATGGGACCTGACAGGATGTGCTCATGAGTGCTGAGGAAGCTGGCTGATGTCATTGCAAGGCCACTCTTGATAATCTTTGAAAGGTAATGACAATCAGGAGAGGTTTCTTGAGGACTGGAAGAAAGCAAATATCAGTCCTATCTGGGCAAGAAGGGTAAGAAGATCCAAGAATCCAGGGAACTATGGGCTGTGGTCAGCCACACCTCGAACCCTGGGAAGGTGGTGGAGCAAATAATCCTGGAAACCATTTCCAGACACATGAAACACAAGAAGGTGATTGAGAGTAGTCAGCACGGATTTACGAAGGGGAAATCATTCTTAACCAACCTGATAGCCTTCTACGATGAGAAGACTGGCTTGGTGGAGGAGGGGAGAGCAGTGGATGTTGTTTACTTTGACTTTAACAAGGCTTTTGACACTGTATCCCATAGCATGTTCATAGACAAGCTGATGATGTACAGGCTAGATGAGCAGACAGTGAGGTGGACTGAAAACTGGCTGAATTGGCATGCCCAGAGATTTGTGATTAGAGACACAAAGTCCAGCTGGAGGCTGCTACTAGTGGCGTTCCCCAGGGCTTAATACTGCGTCCAGTACTGTTTAATATCTTCATTAATGACCTGGACCATAGAACAGAGTGCATCCCCAGCAAGTTTGCAGATGATAAAAAAACTGGGTGGAGTGGCTGATGCACCAGATGGTTGTGATGCCATTCAGAGGGACCTCAACAAGTTGGAGAAATGGGCAAACAGGAATCTCCAGAAGTTCAGCAAAGGGAAATGTAAAGTCCTGCACCTGGGAGGAACAATGCCATGCACCAGTACAGGCCAGGGTGGACTGGCTGGAAAGCAGCTTTGCAGAAAAGGGTCTGGGGGTCCTGGTGGACACCAAGTTGAACATGAGCCAGGGAAGCACCCTCACAGCCAAGAAGGCCAACAGTATCCTGGGCTGCATTAGGAATAGGTTTGCTAGCAGGTCAAGGGAGGTGGTCCTTCCCCTCTCTGTAGCCCTGGTGAGGCCACATCTGGAGCACTGTGTCAAATTTTGGGCTCCCCTGTACAAGAAAGACATGAACCTATTAGAGAAACCCCAGCCAAGGGCCACAGAGATGACTAAAGGATTGAGGTATCTGTCATACAAGGAGAGGCTGAGAGAGCTGGGACTGGTTAGCCTGGAAAAAAGAAGGCTCAGCTGTGAGCTTATCAATGTTTATGAATATCTGAAGGGAGGGTGTAAAGAAGATGGAACCAGACTATTCTCAGGGGTATCCAGTGACAGGACAAGGGGCAATGGGCACAAATGGAAGCACAGGAAAGTCCATCAGAACATAAGAAAACACTTTTTTACTGTGAGGGTGGTCAAAGACTGGAAAAGGTTGCCCAGAGAGGTTGTGGGGTCTCCACCCTTGCAAAACCTGACTAGACGTGGTCCTGGGCAACCTGCTCTAGGTGACTTTGCTTGAGCAGCGGGGTTGGACCAGATGATCTCCAAAGGTCCAACCTCAACCATGTTGTGATTCCGTGATTCTGAGCTGCCTAAAACTTGAGTGTTAGCATAATTGCTGCAGTGAATGACTTACACCCTGAGGATGGAAAAGTATTTTGAGTTATTTTATCTACAGAAATACAGGTTGTCATTTATTCTGTAAAAGTTGTTTTACTGCCTTCTCTACCACTGTATCTAAATACTTTGTAAAAGTGTATTAACTAATATCTGACAAGTGAATCATTTTCTCATCCAGTCTCCAGAGTAAATTATATGAAATTATATGTGCAACAGAAATTTGTTTCCTAATAAGTATGAAATGTTGTTGTCAAAGAAAAGTTCTTTTTATATAAAACCAATAGGATGTTCTGCAGAAATCTGTACGAGCTGGGGACCTCTGAGGCTGTCAGACTTAGCTACATTACAACATTATAGTCTGGCTGGGAAGTAGCAAAGACAGCCATAATGGAACAGCTTTTTAGACAACCAGAAATGGCAGACACTTATTCATAGGTGCTTCTATGTGATGATCTACAGTCTGTGAGGACTCCTTAAGCTATATGCTGAACTGATCACTGTGGAGATTTGTATCTGCAAACAGCAAGGTGGTAATATGATTAAAACATCTACAGAATGCTCTTTACTTCCAGCCTAAGTTTCACCTTTGTTTTAAATACCTGGTTTCTTTTTGTCCACAAACTGCATTTATCCAAGCAACAGATCATGCTGGCAGTAGTGGTAGCCCATAAATGGTGATTGCCCATGTAGATGGCAAACCACTGCCATTCTATTGATTAATTATGATTAAGACCTGAATCCACATCACCTTACAGAATCTCCTAACAGCTGCTCATAAATTCTGTATAGTGCAGGCTGGAGGCACAGAGAACAGAAAGAATAGGTCTTCCCGTGTCTCCACAGAAGAGGGGTCTGGCACTTGTACATAATGCAAAATTGCATATTACTCCAAAAGTTAGGCATCCAACATCTTATTTGTGCTTTTCTTTTCACAGTTTCAGTGTTTGAAATGTCCAGGGAGAGGAAAATATAAGAAACTGCTTTAAACAAGCCAAGCAAGCAAACAAAAAGCTTTAAAGTAAAAAATGCTTTCTAAAATACTGTCTGGCTATTAAACCTTGAGTATTTTACCGGCAATTAGCAGACTTTTTAAGAAAATACAGGGCTACCTACAGCACAGATCAATTAGCAGCTTCAACCTATCTGTCATCTTACTGAAGAACAATTTTCACATCTAGTTCTTTGATGGATTATCAAATTATTTTTTTCAAAGGAGGACTTTATACATAATGATAATGGCTAGTCAAATGGCATGAGAACAATTTATCAATAGCTCGCCCTTTTTGTAGAAGATGACCTCAAAAGCCTATACAGCTGCTGTAACTGCATCAGCGCAGCTTGAAAATTCCACTATCATCCTTCTGCCTTTCAGTCTAGCAGGACTATGCAAGAAAGGAGAGAATAAAAGACAATAAAAGGGTTAAAATATACTAGAGATCGGGGAGAAATTCTATTTATTTAGCTCATTTTTACTATAAATATTTAGAAGAGAAATGTGGAGAGAACTGGATGAGATAAAATTCCCCATCCAGCTTAAAAAAGTTCAAGCACAAATAGTCAATGACAAGATAGCAGGGTAATGACTGGGGAAAACTTTTACAAAAGCATACAAAAAGCCTTGGCTGAATGTGATCATATTTCAGTCTTGGACACATGCTGTATTCTTACAATACAGGAAGCTCCTTGTCATGCTGACCTTCACACAATAACAGCAAAAATAGGAACATTGCTTTTAAAAGCTGAAAGACTTTACATTTAGTAATACAAAATGCCTATTGAAGAATAGACAGAAATATCTCAAGCTCACATATGACTACAATTCTTTTTGAAAGAAAAAATCCACTTCAGAAAATGGTTCAAGAAATTTAAATAAAAGGACTGATCTGGAAAATTATTTTATACTATTCTCATAACACATATTCTATCTAAAATAATTATACTTCATGACTCACTAGTCTTAATAATGTAATTCAGTGGCAGAAATTTACACAAATATTGTATATTAATACGAGAAAAATGAGATATTCTAACCAATTGTGAAAGATGCAGATTTTTTATCAGTATTGACCAACCATATAAAATGATGCCAGTTAATTATGTTTTTCAGAACACAAGCATTTAATGAACTCAGTAAACTTAAGAAGGAGCTTTAAGAAAATAAAGAGTATAAAATAAAAACATACAAGAATATTTATCATCATTGAATTGTTTAAAACCATGAGATTCTCCCACTTAAAATGATTTAAGTCAAGGTATTTTGAACCTGATCTGTTAAAAAGTCAGGTCCATATTATTTTTTCCAGGCACTGGAAAGATATCAAAATCTTTCTTGTTTTACTCTTGTGAATAATTCCGCTTAAACTAATGGTGATTTACAAAGTGAGATGAGAGTGAATTTGCTTCAAAGACAATAACTTAGAAAGTGATATTAAATTGATACGCTTTTGAACAAAATGATCACCCCGACTCTCATGAACATTGGGTAAGACTTGCAGGATCATCTAGGCTTTTCAAGCAATAAAAAAGAGGAAAAAGAATTATGTTTTTTTTTTTTTATTTGGGCCCACAATATTTCCTTACTATCAGTCTTGTTGGAAGCCATTTTTACCATAACATTAAGACTAAGACAGGCAATTGTCAGCATTTTTTCAAGTCTTTCACCATTTGAGACATGCATAATAACTTGGGAGGACAGTTCTTTCATAAGAAAAGATTCTTAGCTGTTTGACAGTTTTATGAAAGTTAAGGATGGAAAAATCTACTTAACGTATTGAACTTGTTTTGTAACATTGGCAGCTCTACCTTTAGACTTGGGCATAAGGCCATTGCTGGACAAGATCTGAACACAGTCTAAATGAGCAGCCACTTCAAACTGTCATGTCTACAAACCAAGACACCTTTCAAGACAAAGTAAATGGGCAGGTGCTGAATACAGAGTCACTGCCCATCCAAACTCTTGCAACTGGATGCACAAGCCTGTTCTGGTTACTTTCTCTGAAACCCACTAATCAAGGCCTTACACATCCTTTTATCTTCTATATCTATTAGCTTACACACTTTCTGTTTTCTACATGTAGTGTCTTTTGAAAACCCTCTAGCATATTTGGAAAGTGAACGTTGTGTGAAATTGTTGTTTTAAGTTTGCTTGTTGTTAACACCATACTGCTGCAGAGTACTGCTACCAAGAGATTAATGACAAAGAAAAAAATCTATGGAAAATAGGATAGTTGGGTTGCATGATTATTTTGCTTGTATGGTACAATATTTTGCATTCTGTTTACATTATTTTAAGAGATTATTAACTTTTTTATTTTCTTTTCCTAAAGGGCTGTATCTTAGTCCTGAATAGCTGCATGCTCTCTTTCAAGGAAAGACCTTGACAAGCCCATTTGGGGTTTTCTGGTTTTAGTGCCTGGTGGTCTGGACAGACTTTTGAAAGCTTTGTTCTGAAAACGTCCAGGAAACACCTATTCAACACCCTTTGGAATTTAACACTGTTGACAGGCAAGTATTTCAGGGTCAGATCTGAATTAAAATTCAGAGATCCAGTTTATATGGGGAAGCTGATTCATTGCTGAGCTTTAGTATCAAATGCATTTTTGACATAAACTTGAACTATATTTTGTTTATGCCTTTCACAATTAGTCTAGAACTGCTAGTCCTTTTTCTCTCCTAATCTCTTCCTTGTTTTTGCTTTTGAAGACATAGCTCTGTTAGAAAACATTAATGCAATTTATTCTTGTGTAGCATAATATTTAAAATAAATTATTGCTTGGCATGGAGAAAATGGATGGCTTCTTAGCAGTTCTGTTGAATTGGCTCATATGAGAGTTTACATAATTGATATTTACTAAAATTGTCTCCAATTTTTTGAATTCTTCACATGAAATTTAATCACCAAACCAATAAACAAAGTGAAATTAAAGCAAACTAAAAGACAAATAGATCTACCACCTGTCAGCTCATTTCAAAAGGGAAAAATAAAGGATGTTCTCAGTTCAAATATTTATACAAGGATTTTTTTCCGAGACAGCAAGTGTTTTAAAAAAAGGTCCATTTAGAGGACAATTTTTCCTAACATACTGAGGTTCCTAGAGCTTAAATCATTTCATGAGTTACTTTTATTGTGACATGTCAAGAAAATAGCTAATGAAGAGATACCTGAATAAATCCAGCTACAACGAACTGAAGAAAGTATCAGTTTGACTTTGACTGGAAATGTTTTAAATGTAATATTTAAAAATATAATGAGTGGCCTATCCATAAGTCATATTGTTGTCATATATTTTCCCTGTGTGCCTCTACAGGCACAACAAGCCACTCGGAGAAAGCCCAATATATGTTATACTCCAGCTGAAATTAATAGCAACGTTTCTACTGATTTCAATAAGTTACAATGTCATTCAAGGCCTTCCAGTGATTTAAGCTGGATAAAATTATTAGACTATTAACAGAAAGGTGGAATTTGTATATTATGTCACAGCAAGGCCTGATACATTAATTTCTGTGAAATCCTTTTCAACTCAGGAAGTACCTAAGTGAGTACTTAGTTTTTTGTGTATTCTGGAAATATTGAAAAAACTTTAAAAAATGATAAATTGAAGTTAACATTTCAGAAATTATTTTTTCTGCAGAAGAACGTAAGCAGACGCTGTGCATCTCTTTGGAAAACCTTCCCCTTTTAAAAAAGAATACGGTGCCAATGCCTAGTTCTTAAAGTACAATGGGACATAGTTCATAGTGTTTCTGTACTCTTCTTCCTGAGTAATATCTATGCCAAATATTAATCAAACATATTTTGGGAAATATATTCCCCATTTGGTGGGAAACATAAAAACAGTTATCACACAGGTTTTCCCATCTAGTTTTAGATACCAATTATTTCAAGATTCTAAAAAATTTTGGATTAAGTAGAAGAGATGAATTAGTTAGAAAAAGGCTGGGCATGATAAATAAATGTGGATTTAATATCACCATATTAAATTACAGTTTAGAGAGTGTCTATTTTATGTCATGTTGAGAGCATCAACTAGACATAGCTGCCTGGCACTTCCCTTTTAAGATTACTTTCAATTTTATACAAGTCTGCCTACCTTACTGTTTGTTCTATACTTTATGTTGAACTTGAGGTTTTTTTTTTTTTTTTTTACAAAGTTATAGGGAGCCTTGGAGTATACAACAAGCCCCCACTAACGAGCCTTCCAAATACTATGAGATGGTAAAAAAACATTGGCATCAGCTCATTAAAACAACGTGGACAAGGGACACAGTCACAACATTGTGGTGAGTCAACTATCTGGAACAAAAATATGAAGTGTAACTGCAGGATTGGATGGGGAAATAACATAGCATAATAAACCTCCATATGCCACTGACTGAACCAAAGACACAGCGTCAGAAGGGACTATATAGATTATAGCAGGCTTTGGGTGCCTGCCTTGGAAGAACGGCCAGGTAGCTCTTTCTGTGCTCATTCTCAATCCAGGAGTAAGAGAAGATAGATGAAAAATCATTAGTAGCATAGGTGTGATTTGGCTTTTTGGAACTTTACTCATAGCAGAAGCCTCTTGGACAGGTAAGAGTTTGAAGAAGGAACTGATAATGATAAGCTGAAAGAAGCATCTAACTCAATGTGCAATGACATGCAGGAGTATGAAGAGATGGAATGTGTATGGTTAGCAGAAAATTTACCTTCTCAGGAAGAAAAAAATACACTATTAAGCCATAGTACTAAAAGCTTGTGGAAAACTTTGTGTGTTTGAAATAAAAATCAGCTGTAACTTGCTTGGGAAAGACAGAGAGGATGAAAAGGCAGAGCAATGCAACATGGAGCCCTCACCATACCTCTGATTACTTTGGAGTTATTAATAACAAAGGAAACATTGGACCTCAAACATTCACAGGTCACTTATGGTCAGCTAACAAGCCTAGTGTAACATTTTGTAAACTATAAACCAAAGAAAGTTACTGCGTAAGCACTTCTCCATAGTATGTGAAAAGGAAACATTCAGGACGAYTCATGAGGGATCATTATGGGGGCTCAGTTCTCTCCAGTGATCATTTTACAAAGTAGAAGTAAGGACAAAAAGCATTTTGGTTTAAAACATAGGGGAATTGAGAAACTGGTGAATAACAATTAAGACAGGGAAGCCACACAGCTAAATGTATCTTAACAGGTGGGATATGCCAACATAATGCACGGCTATATCCTGGAAAGCAAAGACTCTGAAAAGGGGTGGGGGGAGCGGGGCATGACTCTTCAATAGCCCTGAGTGACATGCATTAGTGAAAAAGGACTGTTTGACCCCTGTAATCCACAAAGTAGAAGTAATTTTGTCCCAGTATGAAAAGCAGGTGAAGCTGGTACAGAAAYACAGCATACAGTTTAGGTATCTGCATTTATAGTAGGGCTTAGAAACTTCAAGAGAATAGTGAAGATAACCACAGTAGTTATTCATTTTCTGTAGAAAAAATCTTGCAGTTAAAGACAATGCTCAGATCTCATTAGCTTTTTAAGAGATTGAAGACTGATTTGATTACAGAGTAAAATGCCTTCACAAGGAGAAAACAGAGGGGAGTACATATTCTTTTATTTAGTGGGAAAAGCATAAGAAAATCCAAGAAATTGAATCAGATAAGTTCGAATAGGAAATAAGATACAAAAAAATGGTAACACTCAGAGATTAGTTCCTGAAGTAAACTACGCAGAAAAATCTACCATTTCCTAAAGTCTTGTCGTTCTTGAATTAAGGTATTATAATTTGCTCTGAAGATGTGCTGTTCAAAACACAAAGGCTATTGGACCCAGTAGGTAGTATGTAGTAAATATTAACAGCATGTGGTACAGATGGTAAGACTAGCTGATGTAGACGCCACTAAGGATTAYGATATTGCTTCTGGAAAACCATTTGAATTTGGTGAATCATCAGTTTCTAAAATCTCAGTTTACATCTGCCCCAAGATACTGAAAGAAGTCTGACACTGCTCCAACGCTGAGCATGCACAATCCTTTGGGGCACCCCAGTCCCACAGTCTGCCTGAGCAAATCTCTCCTCAGCCCTGCAGCAGTGCCGTCCTTGGACAACTCTTCCATTTGTTTTCTTTGGAGGAAAATAAGTGGCAGTATCATGCTGTAAAAGAGAGTGATGAAACACTTACCAATTCTTTGCCCACAAATGCTTTGGCAGTGAAGGAAAGGAGGAACCAGCCGCTCTGGAGCACAGGGTGTTACCTATCTGTGGTGGGAGACCAAGGGAGAGGACGGGTGGACGGGCAGACGTGGGAAGAGGGGCTGAAGGAGTCCGAGGACTAAGGATTAAAACAGAAAATAAGGTGAACAGGAAAAATGCAGTATGTGAAAGGAGAGAAAAAGAGTCAGAAGATACATAGCTGCAAAGGTGAGGAGTTAGTAGTGCTGAATATGGAAAAGGGGCTAATTCCAAGGTTAGTATCCTACTGCAAACCACAGTGCCTACTAAAATTCAGGAATGGGAAGATGGAGGGAAAATACATAAGCTGTATTAAAAAAGTTCACAGGAGTAGATGCTAAAAAATTTTCAGAGAACTATAAAAATCATGATTTAAATATATCAAAACATTATTTTGCACAGAAATACTAGGCCTGTGAATCACTAAATACTGTGAATGAGAAAGTAATTCCACAAAAGGATAAAAAAGCAAGGCAAACGCTCCATAAAATTTACTCTGTACATTCAGCAGGGACAGCCTCATTATGACTGAAATAGTGAATGCTGTAAGATACAGTAAGATGCTGTAAGATATAGTCACGAAAAATAGAGTTAGCAATGAGACTGTGATTGCTCATGCTGCAGTTGTTCTCATTGCTACATGAGCAATAGCTCTGCTGTTAAATCTCTGGGCATGGAGAGGAAATTTTGGGGGTGGGGGAGTGTATGCGTGTATGTGTGCATGTGTGTGTGTGTGTGTGACTGCTGCGTTCTGCCCTGTTCATTTTACATTTAAATTCACTGGAAGTTTATAGGGCAATGGGATCATTCTATAAAAAGCCTGAAGCATAGAGGAAATGAGAAAATAAAACCAGGTGCTGTGGAGACCACTCCTGTCTCCTAAAAGATCAATGAGTTTTTTGAAATAATTCTCAGGGGGCAGTTTAAAATTAAATAGTACCCATATCCACCCAAACTTTGCCCTGCTTATAAAAGCTATTATGAGTGCCCACCCTAACTCACATACAGTTTCTGTGTTTAATTGCCATCTCTCGCTTGAACTTTTCCCCTCATTTTCCCAGATCACATTATTTTCTGATCCAAACTGCAATGAATACATCAGACTGCTAGGCCAAAATCTGAGTAATTTTGTTTGAGGAGTTTCTGGGCTTGCTCGCAAAGGGAAGAGTCCTGTACTTTCTGTAAAACCCTTAAGTACATGCTTTTAAGGCTTTAACAGTTTTCAGAGTAAGGATCCTAAAGCACCTTTTAGAAAAAACATTAGAGGCACTTTGAAATCTGTAAAGAATTGATGATTCATTAGCTATGATATTTGAGGAATGGAAATACCTGAAAATGTGACAACATGAATCATATTTCTCTTTGTCATCACCATGACTCATTGTTTCCCACTTGAAATAGTGTGCTGTCTAACTTTTCCTTCCTTTGTAAATCTGGCATATGGGAATTATCCCTTAGGTAACCAGGAATATTTTTTCCTGAAGAGAGACAATCATATCTAAGCAGCAGCTAGGGAAAGTTATATAAAGACAAGAAAAGGTCAAAAGGTTAAGATCTCTGTAAATATCAAGTTGTACATTAATTTTTAAACGTAAGTTAAAACATACATGTATACAGCCTCACCCGTAGGGATAGTAAGCATATGGATTCAGAAATGATAAATATCAGATGTGCAAAAACCCTAAAAGCTTGTTGACAGCTCATAAGAAATCACCCACTCCTAGTAGCCAAAGAGCTGACTGCTGTGCCAACAATTTATAAAAGTTGTACTGATTCCCTCTTTAGACATTACAAGAGGACAAGGCAAAAGCACATTTGAAAACAGATCCAACAACTCCAGCCTGGGAACTCTGATGAGGGTTGAAATATACTGGGTATTCAGCCTAGAGATACCTGCTAGAGATAGTAACAGGGGTTTAGATACTTTGAAAATCTCATCTTTCCCAGCTCCAGTCAGTCTCCCTGGTAGTGGAGGACTCGCTCCCCAGTGCCACTGTGCCATGCGTCTCTCTCCTCCTCTGCAGAAATATTTTCCTGTTTTGTAGCTGTCACCTCTTGTGAAATATTTACCTGGGGGAAAAATTCAAGCAGAAATTTCAAGATAAATCTTCTCTAACGGAGTTTTATATGTACTTTGATTTAGTCACTTTCTAAAAGATGTTTTTCAACTTCTAAAGCCTTTCACAGGTAATATCTCCAAAGACCACTGTAAAGGTTTCTTTTCTTCTTCCTTATATTTACACTTTTCTTAAGTTTCCAGTCAGGGCTGTTTGAACACAATATTTTTTCATTAAGCTTTGCTATCTATTCCTAAATAGTGTTTTCATTGGTATCTTGCCCTCCTTTCAGTCTTCTGAAACTGAAAGCACCTTTCACTTTACACTCTTTCATTTATAACACAGTATTTTATGTTTCTCCTTCAGAAAAGGTGTTTGCTGTTATCTGGTTCCATATTACTTCTTGGAGGACATTTTATCCCCAGAGGCCAAATGAAGTAACACCATCTAGCATTTTTTTCCCATAAACAAACTGAGGTGTGAAGTTTCCCTCAACAGCTATAACAAATGTTTTCTTTCTTGGATGTCATCAGTTCCATTATATGCATATTTAATTTAGTAATAGAAAATAATTGGTAAACAACATTAACAGCAAGCTAATAACCTAGCAGAGCTAGTCAAAACATTTCCCAGAACTTTTGCCCTAACTAACAACACTGCCGTACCAGGGCAGAATTATGAAATAACAGCAGGCACCTGGCTATGTCTTGCTAGTCCTTCATTCAAAACCCAGGAAATCAAAACCCAGAGATGGTTTCAGTAGGCTTTTTTCTAGCAAGGGTGAGAATTGCCTAGCACATCTAGGGCATTCTGGTAAAGACAGATGTTACTGCAAGTGTTCCTGAGATTGCTGTTGAGTAAGTCAGTAAGTGCTTCCTGACACATCCCATAAACCAGATGTATGCACCAGACTGTATCAGCAGGGAATGAGGTAGCATGTGAGAGGAGAGCGGTTCTGGAGCACTCTCAGTACACTTCGTCTTGATTGCTTCAGAATAAATTGGGCAGACTTTTTTATTCAGATAATACATCATGTTGTTTGTTTGTTTTTTACAGCATGAAGCAGGCTCCATTATTCACAAAGTCCCCTGTGACTAGTTTCTTTTTTTGTTCACACACCTCAATACCTTTATTAYATGGCATGTGATTTGGTTCTCGTTCCATGTTATGGACTTCATATCTTTGTATGTATTTTTTTTATATAGGAAACTAAGTTCATTAAACAAATGAAAAGGTGTAATAGAAACAGAAAACAAGAAAACCCTCATTAATCCTGATTAAGGAGACCTTTGAGTTAAATTTCAAAGTTTTAGTGACAAGATGAATACRATCCTTAAATACCAGGAACCGTAACTTTTTGGAAGATCCCCATTCCCTTTGAGATGTTTGTTTATACATCCCTTTGAATGACCCTGTGGAAGATAATTTAACCTGACAGCCCTGTGTCAGAAAAATTTGTAACATGACTATTAGTAAAAAATACATTTAAACGTAGTTTATTGTTCCAGAAGATACATAATTAGTATCAGCCTGCACTGCAAAAAACAGGCTATTTCCTGTGTTTCACTTCCAGACTGCACGTAGACACTGAAGTGACAAATTTCTGACCCTCTTCTTTAGCAAGATTGGTTCACCATCAGGAAGTTATAAAAAGCCTCTATAGATTATTTTTTTGAAATGACTGTTATAAAGGCCAAAGCAAATTAATTTTAAAATCTGCCAGTCACATGAAGGCTAAACAGATTGATCAGAGAGAATGAAACTAAAGGTCTGATTGCTCATTACCAGCTTAGATCGGCATATGGCATACTCAGATCTGTTATTGTAAAATCTCAGAAAGTTTATAAAATGGATTCTCTGCCCTTATTTTAGCCTTTCACAATAGAAGTGCTGATATTAGTATCTTCCCTCTGCAATTTAGATTTTGTTTTTATCCATTTACTAAAACTACTTGAAAATTATCCCAATCTTTGCTGATGTTAATGTCTTCTGAAAATAAAAGAACTTGAAAATTGACATTTCTTCATTGGCAAGTAAACACAATCTGACTATTTATGTGGAAGGTTGAGTTAAACAAGCCCCAGGAGGACCTGAAATGTAGTTTAGTTTCTTCCACAAGCCATCTGCTGTCCCTATTTCCTGAAAGAAGAAAACGGACTTCACCTTATGGCTGCTTTACAAGAACTGTAGGCAATTTAGTGCTGAGTCACTGTGGAAAAGGCTGGGTCATGCAGCCTGCACTAACTCCTGCCAAACACAAAGTGAAGGTTAGGAGCAGGGAAGAAAGTTTGCTTTTAGGCAAGCTGTTTCATAATCATTCACCATGTGATTTTCTACATGTTCTTCTCCAGTATCCAATACCAGCTACTAATCTGATCCACAACTAGTGCAGGACCAGGAGGGCKGAGCAAAGACATTGATTCGCACTAGTTGCTAGATCTGGATTTGGCAGTGAATTTTTTCTTCCTTGCTGGACTATATTTGCACTAGACTAAAACCATAGAAATGAAATAATTTTGTAACAGTGTTTGTGATGCTGGATGATAAATTATAAGACAAAAAATTGCATGACAATAAATTTCAAAATCTGAAGCAATGAAAGCCCCAGCCTGATGGCTAGAAAACAGGTTTAGTTCTATTAAAGGCTGAGTCACGCTTACACTCTAGTGACACTATTGGAGTGCTCCGAGAGTGGGTATAACTGTTACCGACTCCCAATATAGGGCTACTTTCTGTTGCCAGGGCTGTAAAGCAGTGAGTGTCAGAGGCCAAACTACAGCTATTGTTCAATGCAGACACCTGAAKAGACTGACAAAAAATATCATAGCTCCATTGATCTGTTTCACCTGGCCTTGCTGTTTCTGTCCAACGCCACAGAAAACTAGATCCAGAAGGAAACTTCAGAGCTAACTTCTCCAGTTTTCTTTGCCAAGGCAGAAGGGCCACAGCTTYGTAGTCCCTGGCGGTGCTGTGGCAGAATACAAATGTTGCAGGCGTTGCCTCTTTCCAAGACCCTGTTTTCCAGTGCTTGGCTACCTACCCAGTTAGGACATTTTCTTCAGGTCTAGCTTCACTCTTTCTTTCTAGTTTTGTTTATTACTACCTACCCTATCCACCATGGAGGTGACAAAAATGTGTTTCCCCACTTCACTACCATTTTTGAGGATTTATGTTCCTCTGTTTCCATTCCACACTTCTTTTTAATTTATGGTTAAACAAGACTTTCACACTTTTATTTGGATGGCTGAATGTGCTTGCTGCTCTCCCTCCAGTTCTTCAATTATTCCAAGTTTTCTTTGAAATGCAATGTGCCAAATGGACCCTTTCCTCCATCTAAGGCTTTACCCATGCTGAGTAGAATAGGACTCCTACATGTCCCAAAGACCCTACTCTACGATGATTATCTTTCTTCACAGCAGCTTGATTTTGTTTTTGTGCCTTAGGTTATGCATAATTTATATACAAGTTAATAATGATCGTATTGGCTAGAGTGAGATACAGTATGAAATCTGTGGAAACCTCTTGACAGAGTTGCCCCTTTTGGCAATTAGCCAATGATAACAATTGTTATCCATTCAGTTTTGCACCACTCTAGAGAAGTTGCTTCCGAAGTTGCTTGCTTATGAACATGCCATGTTAAGCAGCACCAAAAGTCTTATGCAAGTCAAATTATGTCACATCTATAGCTTGCCCCTTAGTCATAAGACCTGACATCCTGTTGCAGAACAAAACACAGCTTGTTTGCTCTTAACAAATCCATATCTGCTGTGGCTTATTTTGCTGACTTCCACATGAATATAAATTGTTTAATTATTTGTTCCAGAAGTTTTCTGGAAATTGAAGTTACTCTGCCTGCTGTATATTTCCCTGATTCCTTTCCTTTTCCTCCCTGCTTGTTTGCCTCCTCCTTCTTTTTAGATACATTATGGCTGCCCTTTTTTATCCTTCCTATACCTCATCTTTCCTCCACAATATAACTGCTAATAGTTCCAGAATTGCTTCACCAATTTTTTAAGTCTCCAAGAATAAAGTGTGTCAGCTGTGGTTGATAGATGAGTTAGAGAGTACTTCAAAAACACCTGACATGCCTCTTTCCTGTTCCAGTCAGAGACCTTACCTCTTTTTTTTCCTAGCATCAGCTGCTCCAGTCACATTTTTGTATTGATCTTTCTAGACAGATGCCTGGGAAAAAGCTAATCCTCAGATGTTTCAACATTTTTCAGAAAAATATCAGTAAAACAGCCTTTTGGGGCAGAATAAGCTTTTTCCACCTTTCTGATATGCCATGTACACGTGAAAGATTTCCTGCTGGAAAACTAGGGATTTTGTGGTGATGTGTCTTTTGCCTCTGTAACCTCCATTGATTTCACTAGCCATACAGGGTAAGTGTGTGTGTATGGGGGGGGGGGGGGTGTCCTGTTTTTTTCCTGTTGGGGTTTTTTTGGAATGACTCCACTCCCATGTATTGCTATTTGATTCATTTATTTAGACAAATCATTGCAAGGAGTTGTTCTGAAACTAAGAGGACATGGGGTGAGGGGTGGGGAGAAGCTTTAAACAAAACAATATCCAAATCTCTGAGTAAGTGCACCAGCACCCAAGGGGGAAGAGATTTATTCTGTAAATCGCCTTACGTTGCAAACTTCCATGTTTTGCACCACAGCTAAAGGAATAGGAGAACAGACGTTCCTATTCTTTCCTCTTTTTTTCCTACCTTCACAGATTTCTGTGAATATCAGAAATGAATGATTCTGACTGTAAGAGGGAGTAAATAATAACAGGAATACGATTTATTATTTTGTAATGCAGATGATCAATGCATTAGTGTTCTGGCACAAGTGAGATACAGTGGTGAGCTCTTGATTATTTATCCTTAAATGATGTCATTAAATGACATTGATTTTGATTTGAGCATCAACCTCAAGTTCTTTCTAGCTGTGACTGAGTTACCACACCTTCAGAATGACTTATAATGAAGTGAGATTAGCCTCAGCCTGAGTTTCCATGACAAACACATGAAGAATCCATCTCATTCCCAAATTATTCTCCACCATTCTGTCTAAAAGTGATTTCAGTGGGCAGCTGAGGAGGTCACCTCAGCATCATTACAATATGCAGCAGCTCAGTGACATGTGCATTCTCACTTTTAGCTAAAATAAGGAAAGGGGCAGTGAGTGAGGCAATGAAACTTCTTCCAGAAAAAGTCTTTCACTTCTGGAGTTCTTCCCTCAAGCCTGAGCCTTTACTTTTCAGAGAATGAAACCRCAGCAGCTTCCTTTCTGCCTAAAAGAGGAATAGGGCAGACAACATACCTCAGCTTGTATATCTCAGCTAGTTACCTTCCTTATCCCGTCTCGCACCTACCAGAGGGCTCTGCAGTCAAGAAACAGAGGCAACCTTTTGTGAGACATGAACAGTTGCTCAGGTCCCATAACAAATTCAGAAGGACACTCTAGCAGTCCACGTACAGAATAGGATCTAAGACCTAAGAATGGGGCTTATACTTCCTGTCTCACAGCTATAATTGACAAGTCACTGAAGCTTTGTATGCCTCTCTTTAGAGGCATAGGTATAGTAATAGGTAGGATATTAGAGATTTATTAGCAAGTGCTACAGTAATACTTCATAGCTGCTATTGTAAGATTTCAGTATATTGCCTGAGCACCTCAAAAATGTGCATGATGTAATTACATGCATCAAGTTTTAAAATAGCTGTAATGGTCTTTAGAAAAAAGAATAGTACATGGTCTTGATGAAGAAGGAAACTGAGGCATGAAATGTTCTGGGGGAGAGAGGGTTGTTTGCCTGTCCTGCACTATATCCCTTCTCTCAGTTGACTTTAAGGGCTTTTGCAGTGCCTGTTTCTCTATTTCCATCCTCTTTTTCCATCCTCTTTTGAAACTATAATATCCTGGCATGAGGGCGTAGCCCTGGATGAAACAAGAAACCATAGGGAGCTAGTTGAGAACAGACTAAATAGGGAAATGGGTTTCTCCAGCATACATTTCCTTTGATTTAGCTACAAAACATTCACTTTTACAAGCTTCCCTGAATGCACATGTAACCCCCCATCCCTTTCAGCTGGACACGCAGGCCAGTACTTTCATTTGTTTTAACTAACATTTTTAACCTTTACTCACCGTCCCTGGCATGAGCTATAGGACAACACTTCCCATCCAGGAGATGGAAGAATTTCCAGTAACAGAAGGAAAGAATGGGATGAGCAACACGGTGCCTCTGGAGAAGGACAGAGACAGGAATGGTCATGGTCCAGCCCCAAAGCTTAGCAAAGCATAAAATTCTTGTTACAGTAGATTTCCTGAGCTCTTGGGATAAAGCCTAAAGATTAGCCCCCACCCCCTCATGAGAAACAGAGTTCTAAAGAGTAAATTATGTGCTACCAGGTCCCCATGGCACTGTTATGTTATATAGTCCTTTCACTGAAGGGCARTTCAGCCTCAGGTGGAGTAGCCTCAGGTGAGGGCTGCAGTTCCTAAGCCAAGGTATTACTCTTTACTTTTTAGTAAATATTTTTTATTATTACTTGGGAAGGCACAGTGCTGATAGCTCACCTGAGAAGAGCCTCCTGCCCAACAATAAAAAACTGTCCAGGGAAGCAGGGGATTCAAAATACTCCCAAACAGAGGGAGAGATGGATCCTGGCTTGCCAGGGTGCTGTGCAAGAGAGATCCCTACACTAAGAGAGGACAAGGGCTTTCTCCTTCCCATTTGGAAGACAGAAATGTCTCTTCCCTTTGAAAAGAAAGACAGCTAAGCCCAAAGTCCATGTAAAGGATCTGAGCTGTGAACCCTGAACAGAGGGAAGCATATCCCTTTAATTCAGAGTAAAGTACACAGATTTAAAGAAGGGAATTTTTTTCCAACATTTTCTGCAGTTGCAGATCCCATTTCTAGCTATCTATTACTTGCCATGTGCCATACAGGAAGCTTTTGCATTTCACTTGGAGTCTCACTGCAGTACCCAAGGCTCTATTAWGGATCTAGTTCTTCATGTCATATGCAAATATGCAAGCCATCAAACTGATCAGTCAAGGTATTTCTCTCCCCCTTCAGAATACCCATCCACATGTGAATATATACTTACATATATGGCTCTGGCAGAGAAGATTTTGTCTTCAGAAACACACAGCAATCTCACAGGACTTACATCAATGTTTCCAACAGCAGAATTAGGTCCAGAGGTCTTTATTTGATTTTACTTGCAGCTGGGAAAGCATAAAAATGAAACGCAACTATTTATGTGTATATGTGAAACCAGAGAGAGCAATCATTTGTGCTTTGAGAAGTGATCAAAAGTGGGTGTCCTAAATTTTTAATTTTTTGACAGGTTCTTCTTGAACTTGTATCATTTCCAAACACTGTACAGAACTCCTTGCCTTAAGGTGCCTGCCACAAGCTAAAATCAGATAAACCAGAAGTCATTCAATTATGTCTTTTTCTTATCCACCTACAACAGTGAAAAGCTCACAGTGAGCCATACTTGGGTCCTTAAGGCACACCTGCTAAAACCATTTTCAATTGCATTATCAAATGACATAAGCACAGTAATGCCATATCTTCCTTATTTGTACTCCACTAATGCCTGAATGCCCAGCAGTTTCAGTCTAGTAGAAGACACCCTGCCTGAGAAATGCGTAGTCTAAATAAGCCAAGGTAGAGGAACTCTTCCGGGAGAGGTTGCTGTGGGATTAAGTGATGCCAGACTTTCTGGCTGCGAGTCTGTGGGAGGCCTGGGGGCAGCACCCAGGGCCTCGAACCCCAGCAGCCTCCGCCGCCAAACTGCTCTTTACCCGGCATCTGCCCCTCCAGAGAGAGGTGGTGGCTGCTAAATGAAAAGCAGATGGAGGAAAGTTTGGTTAAACRAGACGGCCATAACAACAAAGAGCTCTCATCTAATCACCCGGCGGTACTAGGGCTCAAAATATAATCAGGTTGTTTTCTATAAATCATTTTCACAAGATAAGAGGTCTGGCTATCCAGCACGGCTCACTAAGCGTTTGCACTGTAAACTTTCCTGCCCTCAGCCCTACCCCTCAGCTCTGAATTATTGCTTTAACACATTWAATCATGAAATGCAACAGCCAGACAATAAGAGCCCTGTAAACTTCTCCCTCCCTTCCTTTTAAATAAAATTATATCCTGGTAGTAAAGACATGATTATTTGAAGGTTGTGTTTATGAGAAATCTTACCCTCTGAGGAGGGTGGTGAGGAAAAGTAAATTAAAAATTGTACTTAATAGAGAAAACAGCTTGTGGAAATAATTACAAAACTTGTGAGCCCTGTGCAGCATGTGTATTTAACAGCATTTTATTCTAGCCTGTAGAAGCAGGCAAGCAGTCAGTCTTTCAGACAGTTGAATATGTAAAGTGTTTTAGTTATAATAGTAATTTACTAACATATTGCCGAGATAAAGTGATTGAATCTGCTGAAGAGAGGAGGAGGRGAAGGGCACTGATAATGTCTATTGTAATGAGTAACAATAATGGGAATAGCAGTTTATTAACAAACTCCACAGGTCACTGCACAGTAATAGCAGCAAAGCAGTAAAAGTGAAATTCAATCATGTTCTGTTAGAGCTCACAGCATGTGCTCGACTTCCTCATTAGATGGTTTCACAGTCTTAGAAATTGGAAAGGTTGCCTGCATATGTGAGAGACAGGGAAGCGGATGTTTGCTGCTTCAGTTGCACCTTACCCTGGCTCCTGCTCTCATTCAGCCAGGTTTTCTGGTTTGTTCTGTTTGGGTTTTTTCTTTTARGATTTTTAAGATCAACACTTTTTGGTTTATGGTCCATGTTTACATGCAGTTCTGGGATCCTATGGCTGCTCAGACTTAGAGCTTTTCCTGCACCCCAATTCCCTTGCACTGAAGGTAATTGAAGAGAATGACTCACTCCAATATTAAATAAACTCCCTGTCCACTCAGGTCACTGCCTTAACATCAGGAGGATTTAAAATAAATAATGTAGTTGGATGACAGTGCATTTTTTAGTTAGTTTGTTTAAAGCTGTACATTGTTTCCTTGAAAAGACACAGGACTTGCCCTTAGTTCAAGTTCTTGCATTTCTATGATGCTTGAAAAATGTGATGCTTGCCAGGCTGTCCTGTTTCCTGCTCCGAGTGTCTTCCTGACAATGTTTAAATTACTTCAGGGATGGACATGCCCCAGAGCCACCCTGCAAACTCAGATCTGCCAGAAGACAGAAACAGTGTTGGTACTTATGTGAGCTTTCTCAGATAAGTTTCTCTTTTAAGTCATAAAGTCATTTTAACCACACAATGTGCTGCACAGAGCCCTTTAAGCATGGGTAACAGAAACAAAAGAGCTAAAGAAAGGGAAGCATTTGAACTGTTACTTTTCTGAAGATATAGATGCCTACCTCATTGGGTATCTAGCATCTTGTGCCTGTTAAGATAATTGATTTGACAGAAACATTTAAAAAGCCTTAGCTAAACTCATTTTAAAAGACTATGTTAATGAAGTTCAGCCCATTAAATGGCCTCTGTTTGGTACAGTAGTTTCTATTTTCCTYTCCTACAGTTTGAAATCTGACATACCGCAGCAAACAAACAGCGGATGGGATTTTGACATGGCTTTTAGAATAATGAATATCTGTGATTCTGCACTAAGACTTATCCTCTGCCCTTGGACAGCATCTAGGGTGCTTGTAATGCCACTAAAAAAATAAGGCAGATGATTGTTATTCTTCTCACACACACGCAAAGCACTGTCAATATACTATGCACAAGTATGTTTACATTGCATATCAAGGGCAGGTGTTTGACTGTTTGAGCTGGAGGAGAAGGGGAGAAAGGGAAGCTGTGTGAGCAGGTCAGCGCAGTGCTGGGCCAGGGCTGTAAATCCTAGAGGCAGAGTTTATTAGCAGGGACCTGGTGCTGCATTACATACTCCCACGGCTGCTGGACAGTACACGGAGGCCTGGGAGAGGACTCAGGTCAGTTTTGAGAACAGATGGAGTGAGGCTGCATCTACCCAAAAGCTCCAGAATCTCAGTTATCCAGCCAAGAAAAGAAGAAAATGTTAATAGATACATCAAAGCCCAGTCCATATGGGTATCTTCTTGTGGCGTTAGATTCAGTCGCTCCTCAGGACTGTTTGTAGGTTTTCTCCCATGAAGATGTAAAACAAAAGGTACATTTGTTCCAGGGAGCCAAAGCTGGGATCTCCCTCTGCCTGGACTACCTGGCCCAGGGTAACGGAGCGAGGTGCTCCCACCTGCTCTCCGGCTGACCCTGGCTCTTGTGTTCCCGACAGCTTTAGCCACAGGAGTGCAGAGCATCCACGCCCAGGTTCGCTGCAGCCCGTGCGCTCTCCAGGGCAGGGGTTCAGTCCTTCTCAGTTGGGGATGAGCCCACAACATGGTCTGTCACTTTGCAGATGAGTTCTCCACAAGACGCCAAATTCAGCTCGACTGGGCTGCCTTGCTGAGACCTGTAAACTGACTGAATAAACGATGGAAACAGCAAAATGCCTACGGTAACCCTTTGCAGCTTTGCAGAGGTGTCTGCCTTTCCCTGTGGCGAATTTAAACAATTATACTAGGCAAACTGGACTGCTCATCTAAAAATTATCTGAGAGCATGCTTAGGCTAGGCATCTAAATTAGAGGGAACGCATCTCCCTACATTGTTAGAAGTAACAGACTTGCTTTTTTAATTTACTTTTACTATTTCCTTTGCAAATTGCTAGGCACTTCTAAACACAAACCAGTTTTGCCTTTTCAACTTTCCTCACATTATAGGCCAGCTAACTCCATTAGCAAATAATGTAAATAGCAAAAGCACTTATGAAAGTCTAAATTCCCTGAAGGTAATAACTGTATGAAACACATGGGAGTTGTTATTTCATGGCAAGGAAATGGAAAGCTTTTAGTTTATCATTAAGCAGACTTAGTATTTTGGTAGGCCAAGACACTAGTTATTAACAATCTGTAATGTCAGACCAGTGTGATTCTACATAAGTGATAGATATTTTTGCACTGATATGCAGTACTTGAACTCTTTGTCCTGAGCTCCATGTAAACAGTGCTTAATAAGCTCTGACTTGGCTTGTGCCATTAAACAGTTTGGCAATGCAAAATTAACTCAGCCCCTGCATGTCCCTGCAAAAATTTCCCTTCAATGTGGCAACGACGGCAGGTGGCATCTTTCCAGGCTGCCATTAGTTTTCCAAATTTAGAAGCAACTCAAGTATGAGGAGCCTCTGTGCTCCCACAATAGGGTTAGAAGGTGAGATATCCTTATGCAGGATGGAGACGGGGTAACTGAGTAAGAATGAAAAATACCCCATGAAGGGGAAGAACAGGAAAAAACATTGTTACAGATGTGATCATATGSGAACCCAAGTTCAGTGAAAATGCTCGTTAGCTTATGGTGCCAGGCTGTGTATGATTCATTTACATGCATTTACAGAGAGTAGACCAAACCTTGTCTCTAAGGCATATGTCTGACTCTCAGACCAAGATCAGTTTGATTCAGCCAGATGCAAAATCAAACCCTTTATCAGGAAAAAACCCTTTATGCTGATCTGGGTTTTGATACCAAAGGTGAATTTTAGGTATTTTTATTTATGTCTCTGCATGGTTATTCCTACTGAACAGTCCTGATTAAAAAGGAACACTCAGTTCTCAGTCAACACATACGAAGAAATCACATTTTTTGCTCTGTAAGCACCTACCCAGTCTGCTATACCCACAGCTTCCTGGGAAATGCTACCCAGGAAATGGTTTTGAGCCATTCTGAGCCGAAAGTTCACCTGACACACAATTGCGACTTTCCAGGATCTGGTTCCATTTCTTTCCAGCTATTTTTCTGCCAACCTTGTCCTTACTGAATACACAGGCACCTGCTGCTATGATTGGTCAATAGTCTACTGAATATTCTGTCTAACCAGGTGTTGATGGCACTAGTTCTTTTGTTGTATTGATTATGGCCTCCCACCATTTCCAGTCTGCCACATAAAGAGGAAAAAGTCTCCTAGAGGTATTGGTGAAACTGACTAACCGGTGAACGAATTTTGATAAATTTTCCCAGATTAGTTTGTTACACCCAGATGTTTCTTTACAGGGCAAACATCTTGATGTACAGACATGGTATTTAATACTTTTAGTGTTAAATTTAGTATCTTACATGGTTTTTAATACTACATTCCCCATTAACTAATGGCATGCCCTACACCGTGCAATTTTGCCTTTCTAAATTTGCATCCTACATTTAGCTAACTGAATGCATTTTTAGACTTCGKAAGGCCAATCACACTTTTTTTAATCTGAGCTGTAAATTAAAACACATCTTCTCCATGGCAAAGGGCACGAGACAATCCTGGTTTAGTATAAGAAAGTCACCTGGAAATTCTCAGATGTTGAAGATATATCAGAAGTAAACTGATTGAAACAGACCTTCCAAACAGATTGATGAATGCATTTAATAGCAGTGATTCTTTAGCAAGTTGAATGGCAAAAAACTAATATAACACCGAATTCTGAAAACAAATAACATCTAATAACTGAGCTAGTGCCTAGCCAAGTGTGGGAAGAAAGAATTTCTCCCTCTTTGGTTGTGCTTCTATTTGCACATTTTCTGTTGGGTTTTGGTAGTGCAGCCATCCACAAGCATCAGCTTTTAGTTTTTTTTCTGTTGAGAAAATAACCCTTCACTTGCATTTTCTCATCTTACTTTTATTTTCTGTAGCCAGAACATGGACATATGCCATAGGGCTGAGAAGCAAAACCAAATATAATCAAAACCCTCTTAAACTTAAGCATTCAAACAAGATAGCCCTTGTTCTACAGAGGATATAGTCACTAACTTGTATGATGTAGGGGTGTAGGGTCACTGTCATCTGTGGACATTTTCTCTTGGATCACRAGCTCAGAGCCTGCAAATTATTGCAAAATTATCCTCCTTGCAGTATAAAAATTATCCTCTTTGGCTTGACATTTTCTAGTTGTAGTTTAGCCTTTCTGGTCCCATCTTTCAGTTCTTCCATTCTTCATTTAGCTGAATGCTCTTTCATTTTCTACTGTTCCAACATTGCAGTGGTTAGACCAACCGCTGCTTTCGTATTTTATCCTCTTATTCCTTTGTCACTGGTATCTGGCACTAACTCCTTTATGCTGATAGCACCAAAGTCGTATTGTTTCCTGTATAATCAGTGTTATATTCCCTAGAAGAAGATGATCCATGCTGCAAATAAAGCCGAGATGATGAACTAGTGTCTCATGCACAAGCAGCTATCTTGTCCCCCATATTAGTTCTTTTAACATATTTGCAATGCTCAGCAAGACCATGAAATTGCAGTAATAAAAATTTGAGTTGTTTCTCCTTATTTCTGGCACGAGTTATTAAAGTTGGCACTTTCATTTAGAATAACTCTTATCTACTTGTGAAATGACCATCTGAAGCCTCATTCACTCTGTTGTGCACATTTGCCACCTCAGGGAGGAAGCAATGCATGTAGCTGGACACGAGCAGTAGTCCCTTTCTGGTGTTCCTACAGTGCTCTTGTGCTTTCTATAAGCAGCCTTGAACCATCTGGCATTGCTCAAAAATGTACCAAGGATAAATACCCTTGATATCAAATTTCTGTCAGTGGAGCTGTTTACATTAATGTACAAGCAGACTGTCGTTTTTAGGGTCTCCTCCTTAATTTTTCACCGACTGCCTTTCACTAACTCCTCTGACAATCTAAGGACACCCTGATACTTTGTTTCTTTAGTTGGAGACATTTACAGACTCATGGCATCATGTAGCATAAGAGGCTCTGGGCTTGGATCTGCAGCTTGACAGTCTCTSAGAGTTTTTCTCTCTGTGAAGTGTGCTACAGAAACACTAAGACCTAAGCAACTGTCCAGAGTTTGGGAGGGGGGACTGGACTTTTATAGGATGTTTTCTGGTGTGTGTTGTCAATTTGTCAAGGTTTACCTGCCAATTTCAGAGCAACCAGAGCCCTGGCAATGGATGGACTGATGATAGGTCTGAGTAGCACTGGACAAAGTTGTGTTGGGATCGTGTACAGAGTTAAATGAAATAAGAAGGCAAAACAACAACCCACAAGCTTCCCGTTTCAGAGTATTTCATTTCTCATTCTTTCCACTCTGCATGTACTGGGACTGTTCAAGCCTGAGATGACAATTGTGAAATGCAATTAGTGAAATATGCTGCCTGTTAACTTTGTCACAGCCTCTGTTATGAAGCATACACTTCATACACGAGGAAAAACTATTGATTTAATATCTAACCTCTGCCAGCACTTCTGCAATAATCCACTTCACAAATAAAAATTAAAGTGACATAAGTAGAGGGACTGGAAAAAAAATCTCTGTTCAATCCTCCTCACAACCAACAGGTTATAGCAAAGGCAGGAACAGTCTCCTATAAGTTTGGGTGTAATATAGAATTTTRTACCACAGATTTTCATTCCTATTACAAACATGAATTACAAATTTCTGTATTACGTATTTCTAATTTGTAATACAGACATTTCATCCTACATCACTCCTTGAAAGTGTCCATTTCTCTCCAATGACTATAAAAGGAGCCAATATGATTAGCTCAGATGTAAAGATGCACATTGCATGTATTGATGTGTGTTCATATGATTTCCACCCTCCAATAAAAAAGAAATGAATGAACTGAGGATATTGAAGGCAGATTGTCCTTTGATGTTCAGGACATCTCCATTACTGAAATCTAGTAAGGCGGTACCAAGACTCTTACACCAGTCCCTTRTTCTTACATATGAGAACTGGTATGGTTTCCTTGATTCTTTTTATCTAAAAGAATGACAGTTTGTATAATAATTCTCAGTATGCTTGTAAATGAACTTATTTCTTTCTGTACTGGTAGTAAAAAAAGGGAGTACATTGTATTCCCCTTAGGGAAACAGAAATATCCTTCACAATTTTTTTCCAATCTACTGTGTTAAATGCACTTTTTTCCTTTGCTTTGCTTGTTCAAGGTCAGCTCTAAGATCCAGACATCTGTTTTCAACATCATGTTTTGGTGCAAGTATGATGCTTCTCAGATTACACTCTGTGGGAGCAAGGGTGGGATGTGAGCAGTTCAGAGTGTATTTAAAGAATAGGTTGCATCTCCTTTGCATGTAGTCGCAACCAAGCTCCTAGAAATCTCTCCACTCTTAGTTTGAAAAGCAGACAGCAAAATGTTCATTAAAAGGCATGCAGCATGCCACAAGGCCATCTGTGTTAGGGTGGCATGCTTGAGGTAGAATAGGAACTCCCCTTAGACATACATTTTTTTTCCACAGATATATACAGAATTAAACTCAGACTTGTTGAGGTGCAATCACTGAAAACAAACATAATTCACCATCTCTTATCTGTTTGCCCCCGAGCCTTGGATGTGGGCACCCTCTGTGTTAACAGCAGCCCCACAGTGCTTGTGGCACTAGCACCGAGGATACTAAGAAGGGACAAGGATCCCATTGCAGTGGCATGAAACCAGCTTTGTTATGGACACTTCCTGGTCTATAAGGATTATGTAGGAATGGTCAGATACAAAGGCAGTGAGAAGCAGTGACCAGAATTTTCAAAGGAATGGAAAAGTTTTAAGGGATTTTTAGTATTTAGAGCAGCTCCTCTCAGTGCTACCTCTGGTCTGCCTCCTTGATTTGCAGAGCTTAGGACTATTGGCTGTGATGTAACACTCTAATCACAGTGTTTCTAGAGCAGAGCATTGCACATTCTGTCCTGACACTGATTTTGCATTCATTTACCCCAATTCTCCTGTTAGAAGGGTTACATGACTTTACCATATTTCTATGTAGAGAGGACAACATGCTGCTCAATATGTCATATTCTTCTAAACTCTATTGTACTAAAGAGGGAAAAAATACAAACTTCAGTGCAGTTCAGCAAAACACAGATCCCTCAGTGCCTTTATTAGCACTGAGAGAAATCCAGCAAGGTAGATGCTGCCTTCCAATATCCCTTTCCATCTTGACATTTCAAATTTGGCTAGAATACTGTCCTCTTCTACTCTTCTTCCYGTTCTGCCTACCTTTTCTGGCAGGCCTGTTTAGACATCAGGTTCCACTTTTTTTTCTTACTGTCCCTTAATCTTACTAGTAATGGACTTCACTGGCAGCTTCCACTCCATGCAYGTCTCTGTTTCTCCTCTGCGTAACAGAGCAGGTCTGGATGCACTACACAGTCATGAGACCTGCAGACACCTAAGGTCACAGTGAAGGCAGTAAGCTGACTGTGAAGACTCTATGCCTGCTGGGCTCAGACAGTTTGAATGCTCAGCCTCCTGATTTGATAATAGAAAAAAAAAAAAAAAAAGACTGGCCTTCAGGGTTTCTAAAAATGCCACCTTCCACATTGGCTGCAGTATCCTTTGTACAAAATGTTATGACTCCATTTTGCAGTGTCTGTTCAGTCTTGGGAGGGGAGTGGAAAGGGAAGAGAAACAGACGCTTCATGGCTCTTTGGACAGAGCCACTAGTTAATGTTAATGTGATATAGGATAATTTTTGACATGGTCATAGTAAGGGCATAGGTAGATCCTGTTTGCTGTATCTACAGATGCCTGACTGCTCTCTTGTCTCTGGTCCACTCTCAGGCAAACTCCTTGCAGACCTCTGACTAATCAGTGTTAATCACATATGCCATCTGCCAGATAGATTACACAGCAAGGCTAGCACTTTCATAAGGGCTGGCTGGAGTTAGACACTTAACTAGTGCCTCTGAAAATCAGGCAGCTGAATACTCACAGCTTCCTCTGAACACAGTGAAATCTTGGGACTTGGGAACTCATTCAAGTGTCYGGTGTGCAGCATTTCAGGCTCCCCATGAGCATCAAAGAAGTGATCCAACTTCCCAGAAGCATCCCACACATTTGCAGCTGAGATGCTTTTTAATATCTGGACTTTCAAATCTATACATTGGTCAGTTAAGCCCCTGACAGAAATACAGACACATATTATGACACTTCAATGATAGCTCTCTACTTTCTTAGGTAAGGTGTAGAAGAGCTGCCTGCAAATGGTATATATGAAGCTGCTAAACCTACAATCTTCTTTAAGAATAACTTGGATGGTGGTCCTTCTTAAAGCGTACACCCTAAAACAATATCATTTATGAATTCATTTGAGAGCAGAATTCAAAACCTAAAATTTATCTAAAGTTTTTTTAACCTTCAGTTTTTCATTTTGATTAATGTTAGGAGGCATTTCTATCCCTGCACATTCTGCCAAAAGATAAACAATTTGTTCTTTATTACACACTGTAGTTTAGGGGATCATTACTCAAATATACCAGTGTTTCCATAAATTTGAAACTCCAGAATTTCTTGTTAAAAGGTTTATTTAATAACTTCATTTACTATAATACTCAAATTTTACACTGCAGAGCAAGATACAACTTTGAAGCACTGCATAAAATATTTATACCATGCCTAGATGTGGCAGCTATGCTTGTGATTAGAGTTTTATTCCTGTTAATTATAAATCAAACATGTGGGGTGCTTAGGTTTCTTTTTCCTTGAGAAGAACATTCACAATAAAAATGTCTTTGTTCAGAGTCCTTGTGACAGCTCACCAATACTATCAAGCTTAAAATTGCAATGAAAAGACCCATATAAAATCCACARTTTATTATTCTATGGTAGTTTTCAAGGTCCTTTGGTCTCTTTCAGGCCTACAACTTGATTTTGGCTAGGGCTCCATCTGCACGGAGTTCATGATAGGTAATGGTATCATAACTCTTTATCAGCACTCTTCTAGATTGCCAAGTTTTCAGGAGATAGGTTGTCTGTGTCTAGGTCATCAGCAATACTGACAGTGTTCGTGGTAATATACTGATAGAAGTAGTAAACATTTCAGTACTTGGGGGGAAGGCTATAACTGTTTTCCACTGAAAACCAACCTCCTTGCCTTGCTAAATGAAGTAGGGATTGTGAAACTCTCACCTAGAATATGAATCTTGCCTCTCATTCAGTCATCCCCGCTAGCTCAAAGAAGGCTATTCCATCTCTTTCCATAAGCATCTGAAGGCCATTTAGCCCCACTAACACAAATAAGTCATTTTCAATTGCTATCCTACAAGCTACGAGTTTTACATTCATGTAACTTTCCAGCCTATTCTCCATTGAGAATATGACAGATTTAACCTAACAGAAATGCATTCTGCTTTATAAATTATAGAGAATGACATCTATGATAATGCTAGTATACTTGTTATAAATCAATTGTGCTGTTCTGCTCTGTCTCTGGGTCTTATTTCTCCTTGCTCAAAGCTTACAGTGCTTCTACATCTTCACATTTTACAGCTACAGAAGAAATTGTTTAGTCAGATTTGACTTTTTTAATAAACATGTACAAATGAATCATCATATAACTACAGGTACTGTATAGTAAATAAATAACATCACAGTGCTAAAAGTCTTCATAGTACACATATGTAAGATTGGATGCTGCGATCTTATCAKCTTACAATGTTTTATACAGCATTGAAACTTCAGCTGAATAGCTTATCTCTTGGAAGCCAAGTTATAATTTTGTTTCTTGTGGAATCAAATGTCCTATTATCATAAGGCATAATTCTATTRGAAAAATAAACTCTGAAGACAAACTTTTAATGAGAGTTTCCCTTCATTGATATGAATTTTGTTCCTAATTGGAATTTGTTAGTCACTCATTTAATGAGTAGATATGTTTTGCCCCTCTCCTTTCTTTAAGGACATAAATTCTGCAAGCATAAGGATTAAAAAAATCCTATGAATAATTTTTAGCACATAAGTCATTCATTAGCAATTCATTATAGGTATTTGTTACTTCAAAATCAAGATACAAATCATTGTGATGGGAAATAAGAGTTTCTGTACCTTAACAAGTTTCTTGTTAAGGATAAGCCAAACTCCTGGTACCATGTTTCATAAGCAGATATTAAATAAAATGCTCGTTAACACTTAAGTGAGGCCTTGACAGATTTTTTTTTTCAAACATTATTTCAGTGTAACTGTAAGCAAGAAAAAGGGCAGCAAATAGGTACCTGATACATGGAAACACCTATCTGTGTTCAAATATATTCAAAAAGTTTAATTCCATTTTTCATGCTTTCATAGCTGAAGAAAAAAGCCCTGCCCAGCAGACATCACCAAACTGTTTCATTTGTCAAGTGGCTGTTAATATATTGAGAATGGTTTGGGCAATCCAGAGAGTAATCATTGTCAAAACCACACCATGACATAACCACGGTCTCCCTTCCCATCCCATTACAGCAGTTTTAGGCAGAGATTTTTTGAATCCTAAATTACTGTGCAAATGGGAATACAAGACTCATTGCAAGTGTTTGATTGAACTTCGCTAATGTAAATCAATGATTAAGGCCATGCTGTTCTTCTGTTGTCAGCTTGCTATAAGAACAGGTTTTAGGCAGGCTCTGAAATAGCATGTACTGACATAATTTATTGAACCAAGTTTGTTCTTTTCAGTCTCTGAAATAAAGTGAGCCCCTGAGTCAGCAGTGATTCATGAGCAAATAGCTCTACAGTAGGTACAGCTGCATCAGGCTGTACATATACATTCCTTTAGAAAAAAACCTCATTCTATAGGAAAGAATAAATAACCATGAATTAAATTGGGTATTACACAGGGAGCTAGCACCACAAACTCTCCTTTAAAAACATGATGTGTTATAACTTTTGATCATCAGTAAAGACTACAAAACATAGCATTAACACTACATTTCAAGTTCCTAAACCCACGTTTAAAATGAAAGCTTTATTTTTATGGAGAAATCTGGATGTAACTTTTTGATTTGCCAGGTCAGTATTTTACAGACAACATTTCTATTCAGACAAAAGAAAAGAGGATAATGCAAAACATATGTTTAAACAGTTATTCTTGCAGGTGAGGCAATCTCACCTACCTGAGAAAAGAATGGATCTAATGTAGTCTAGCTATTGCAACCAGAATGGAAAGTTTTATAGGTGGCACATGAAGAGTCTGACTCTGCAGCACGCCTGCAAGCAAATCTCTCACTGCTCATCTCTCACTGTGTCACTCATGCCAGGTAAGAGTGGGAGTCCCAGGCCCTGAGGTGGGAAGCATTTGCAGGCCATGATGCCAGGGAAGCAGCAAGCMCAGTCCTGCCTTTTCTGCTTCCAGGAGGTACCTCCAAGGGAGTGCAGGAGGGGCAGCAGGGTACAACCCGCACCCGCTGTTGCTCCACTGCAGCTTGCTTCGTTACTGTCTCCATATCCACAGTGCAGTGCAGTGCAGTCCCCGTTGTGCTGGGGTAGGACTAGTAAGATGAAAGCCCAAGATTTTTCCCTTCCACCTCCTGCCCCTGCCTATGCTGAGCAGTGCCCTGGCCTAGGAGAGCATCTCTGTATACATATATATACAAACACACACACACACACAYACATATATATAAGTGAATTCTAACTGGGGAAAGGGGTAGAGAAGTGTATTACAACAAAAAGACAACTAGTATCATCTGGGAGGTATTTCCTGGCAGTTGCACTGTTGCTCAGCATGGGGAGAGGCCAGACCTTCAGCCARCATAAAACTGCTGTCCCCACCGAGGTCAGAGCTTTGCCACTTCAAGCCATCTGAAAAGCTTCCTCYGTCTCTTTAAGCTGTCACCTCGACTTACATTAAGAAGAATTAATCAGTGTGTTCTGTCTCTGGACACCAGAAGAGATCAAGAAAATTGAATTCAGTGTAATTTAAAAATGACTCTTTGCAGAGTGAAATTGTCTTTGTCTTTATTTCAGCTGGGAGCAGCTGCAGCTACACTGTGAAAGGTCAGGAGAATGACAGCAGCACATTTTACCCCCTCTTCATGTTTCGTGCCCCTGCCTTCCTATCTGCTGCATTCATAATGCTGAGAAAGAGTGAACCGGTTCTCATACAGCTGGGGAAAGAGTGTTAGCTGCAGAAAACAAGACATTTTGCATGCTGGTTGTATATTATTCTGGGGATTAAATGCTTGAAAAGAAACATGTACTACAGGTGTCTCAGGGTGGGTATAAAAATGACAACTGCAGTTGTACTGAGTTTTAAGTTCTTGTCATTCTGAGAAAACAGACATGCATATCATGACAGCTGCAGCACTACAAAGCAAGAAAATCCTACATTTGGGGAAAGAAATTGATCTTCTACTTTCTCTTACAGAGAACAAAGTCAATTCTTAGGACAATTAATTCCTGTGCTTCTGAAAGGTAACAAAATCATAGAAGAGAACAAAACCTTCTCTTCAGTGATTAGATAATTAACATTTAAAGTGTTGAGCCAGACAACAGAAGAATGAATTTCCCAGTCAGTTTCGACCACAATTATTCTGGTGACAGTGGGGGGAAAGGAGCAGGGTACTGAGCCACTCCTGCTAGCTTCGCTGCACTCAGAACGTGACTGTTCCTGCTCCTGCCTAACGTGAACCAAAAGCCACAGCTCCAACAAACTGGAGCATCCCTCCAAACCAACGGTGAGTATGATTTCTTCTTAATTGACGGTTCAGACATTTAATTTTCTATTTGCTAAAAAGACGGATTACACGATCAAAAAATGGTGTGCAGTCAGTAACAGTGCAAGTTCCCAAAGAAGACTAATTTTACTGTGGATAAGATTGTCATCAACCTGAACAGCATGAGTCTAAGCTGTGTCCCTGCTCTGCTCACACTCTCAGACCTCCCTCAGTGCCAGCAGCAGGGCAGATCTGAGCAGCCATTGGCCAAAGTTATCACCAGAATGGGAGGATGGAGCAGCCTCCAGCCTGCTATGGATCTGAAGACACTCTGTTCCACTAAGGCTTAAGAAAAAAAACCCCAACAAATCGTAGAACAAAAGGCACCATCACCAAAATAATCTCAAAGAAAATCAACCCAGATCTCCTGCCCTTTAAAGTGTTGGGTTAAGGATGAGGAAAAAACTCAGCAGAATACACTGGTGCTTACCTTCTACCAATTTACTGGCCAGCAGGGTAATCTTGCCAGTGATTCCTAAATATATTGTAAGTGTAAAGTGCTGAACCAAATCCCCTTAACGGTGATACTCTGCTCTCTCCAATTCTCRCCACCAACCAGATTTTTGCCTAATCTGTTTCTTCTAACTGACTTTCAGAGAACTAAAGCCCAAGTAACAGTCATTAAAGCAATGTGTGCTCATCAGTTGAGAAAGGGAGGACACATGTGAGCTCATTAGTTCACATTTAGAAACCTTATTTCAGTCTCCAAAAGAGTATTGTTATCCTAACCAGTGCGTTTGACCTCCTGCCACGTTGGTCAGGAGGTTGTGTCTTTTTCTCCAGCACTTCATTTTTTTGTCTTACATAAAATAAACATTTAGAGTGCCAATGCCCTGCAACATCAGATGTACTGTACAGTGAGAGCTACTCATCTTTGCAACCCTCCGTGCACCTCTGAGTTTGTGTTTCAGGTACACTGAAAAGGAGGCTACAAAACAAAACAATGCCTGTGAGGACAGACTGATACAATAAAGACTGATATAATTTATATGAATGTAAACACAGGAGACTATTTTTCACACACTGCACAGAACAAATCATTAAAGGTAGTAAAAACAAACACCTCCAAATAATATTTTTGTTCTGTATGAAAACATCCCTGTTGCTGGGTTGCAGCTATTTTGCTAAATGAAAACTACAGCAATAAATGTTTTTTGCAGATAAAGACCATTTCAGGTTAGTGTGGCTTCATCTCCAAACTCAAAATAAGGAGAGAAGGACCTCTTGTTACTTTTGACCAGCACAGTATGCAGCGCTTATTGCTAAATCAAAATGTGTGGCTCTATGATTTTGCCATTCCCATCATTAGAGTTCAGATGAAAAGACCTCTGTACCATTCCAGTCCCATGGAGAAGGTCAACAGTAGAGCACCGCACAAGGCTCTTCTATAGCACCTTGTTTTCCTACACAGATGATCAGACAACAGTGATTAATATTGTTCAAAGGATAAATCAGAATATCCGTGCTTATCTGGCTCATCTAATCTGAACATAACTTGCCCATAAAAGCAGTGTCCTGCTGCAGTCCACACCACACCGTTATGTTCTTCCAGCTCCTTACTGGGTTTTGCATCTGCTGCCTCTGTCTGTTCCTCTGGGTTTGTGAAGGGAAAAGGAATCTTATTCATAGTTGATCACTAWCTTTTATCCAAGTGAAAGCTAAATTAATGCTTGTTTACCTAACTGAAAACACCCAGCCAATACAGTACCTAGCGTCAGCCTATACAAAACTCAGGCTATGAAAGGGCATCAAAAGACTGGCAATTTAGGAAAGTAATAACCCTCTGATTTCTAAAGCATTGCACATTGTGACACAGAGGAATAATATCCAGTCTGGGAAGGGACTTAATTAGAAAGTTAATAGCATATTTCAACTTGCCTTTATAACCTGTTCCTTTTTATGTGCTGTGATGAGTTCTTTCAGGAGTGCGTGGGAAGGCAGAGATTATAAAGCTAATTGCAAATTTAAAAGACCACTTTATTAAAAAGACAGCCAGCTGGTCAGTTCASTGGTTAGAATAGGCATTACTGGAATGGAAAGCACTTTTCAGTTCCTCCCCTGGAAATTTACCCCACTAAGAACATCCAGGCAACTAGTTTCATTGATGCACACCAGGAGCTTCCCTTTCCTAGCACACATTGCTCCTTAATGGTGTAAGTTATCGACACCCATGGATAAGGTAACATACAGGTTGAAGACCTCCTCTGAGCCTATTGGTTTCTTCATGTAAAATGTAGGGTAGTGAAAGAGTGTCTCAACATTAGAATTGTAAGGTCTTGATCCAGCCTGTTTAAAGTTAATCAAAAAAATTCCAGAGACTGAGGAAGAACTGACCGGGCTATTTAATTCTCTGCCGTCCCTGTCTAGAGTCAGGAATTGCTGTTCATCATGTTTTACCAGAATATAAGTGGTATGGCTGGAAAAGTAAACTAATCTCAAAGAATATGAGTTGTCAAAGGTACCACGCAAAACTTCAAAAAAATCTATTAACTGCAAAAGTCACAAACTCCAAACCTCTCCTCCACCTACTGAAAAAAAAGTATCCATTTTTTCCTCCCTTTTATGCCATGTGGTTTTAATAAACTCTACAAAGCTGGGGGAAGGGGGAAATGTGTGCACACATACACATACGGCTTCAAGCTTTTCTTTCTGTAAAATAATGAACGACTTCAAATCCAGCCCATACAGGATGATCCAGTTACCCAGTAGTAGGGGTCTAAAAAGGGGGCTGAATAGGTTTTCAATACTTGATTGCTTCTTAATCATATTCAGTGCACAGAATGCCTTCAAAAATTTCTTCTACTTTGTATTGTGCTCTGAACAAATTGACCAATTCACTGAGGATCCAAATACTACCTGAGCAAATAAAAGGAATAACAAAAATATAGAACCCTTCAGTACAGATTTTTAAAGCAAAAACCGATCAAGATATTTTGAATTTTAAGTCCCTTCTATGAAACTGGAATACAAAGGCTTTCATTTTGTTGTTTCAAAAGCACACGTAGATCCTTATCTTTCCAGTTTAATACTTCTGGGGAAAAAAAGTAATAAAAACTCAACACTTTAGGTGGTATACATGATTCTATTTGCATGATTAGAGTTAGCTTTCAATCTGTGGTTTTGCCAGTTATATTTCAAGAACTAAAATGAAGTTTCAAGTGTCTGGCACTTAACTATGGAAAACCTCCTGAAATTAAGTAGTAAAAATAAGATATTTATCTCATCTGTATGCAGCACACTAGATGATTTACAGTGCTACTTTTCAAAATGAGTCACTTAGAATAGTATTTCTTAGATATTAATGGGTAGCATTACTTTCCTGAAGAACTTGACGTCACTTAATAACATCCTAAAAAACACCACCCATGTTGCAAAAGATACAGCAGACCATTAGCAGCAGCATCTTAATCCTCACTGTTGAAGTAAGCTAACCAGTGCTCTATAAAAGTATTTTACCTTGCTCCCATTTAGTTCTTTTTTTTTCTTTCTTTTTTTTCCCCAAAAGTTTGGTCAGATTTTCATTACTTGCATTTAAAATGTTAATAATAGCTAATAGACTGGAAGAAATCAGCAGTGAAGATAAGTCTCATTTCAGGCTCAGGCAATCTCAGGCTAAGTGGATGCATACAGTTTATATCACTATCCCATCTTCATATTATATATATATATATATATATATATGTATATACACACACATACATATATATAAAAAAATCAAAGTCATGAGCTCTAACTCAGATCATAAAACTTGACTCTGAGAATTATATCATGAGTATATTCTGTAATACTTATGTTGGTTAAAAGTTACACACCATAGAGAACTTCAAGGAGACTCATCAAAGCTTGAGCTGTAGGCACAGTCCTTGGAGTTTTTACTATAAAACCACTGCATCTCACACCTTTCCCAGCAGAAGCTGAATAGAAACAAGAAAAAATAGATTATCGCTAGCCCCAGGGCTGCCATTCTCTGTTTTTCTTACAAGAAGCACCTGAAGGCCCAAACCACCACCATGACAGAGGTAGTACTTTAACAGCAAGTCATGTCACTCTGCTTAAAGAAACCCAACAGAATAAGAAGGTCTTTAAGCACAGAGTGAGTCAGAGAACAGAAGTGAGGCAATATTTTCAAGAGGAGAAGGGTCTTGCGGGGTGGGGAGGAGGGCTAGGCTAGCAGTCAGTGAAAGATTACCATACAGCACTGTCTAGGAGGATACTGGAGGGGGGGATGCACATGGTACACAGCTTTATATGCTTATACTTTTTCTTTAAAAGTGTAGTTTAGACAATCGCTAAACCTATTTCAGGTTAACAGTATATTTTCTTTAGTTTCTCTTTTCCTCTGAGCCTATAAATAGCTTATGTAAGTTTTAAACTGAGTCAAACAGGATTTAGAGGTAGAGAACGTATCATATTATACCAGAGGAGACAAAATTAAATTTTAGGTGGAAGATAAAAGTGTCATAAAAGTATGTGTGCATGTGTTGTGTGTGTGTATATGTACACACACACACACACACACACACTCATTTTATAAACCCTTCAACCAGCCTGTTTGAACAACGCTGTTTTGAACACACCACTGAGAGCAATCCAGGAGTTGTTGCTATCATTTGCCCATCCTAATTAATATACACTCATTGAGGCTTTCTGTGTTTGTCAATGTAAGGCAGTAGCATGTGAGATTAAAAAAAAAAAAAGAAACAACCTAAAACTCTGCATGATTATTTTCAGGAAGGAAGGAAGGAAGGAGGGAGGGAGGGAAGGAAGGAAGGAAGAAAGGAAGGAAGGAAGGCAGGAAGGCAGGCTGGCTCTGCTGAAAACTCTTGCAAGTACTAATTGTCCTCATAAGGGGTTCTTCCAGTGACTTTGAACTGGCAGAAGGGCTAACCTTGTCATAATGCAGTGTGATATGTTTCCATCCCAAAAGACAATCCATCTGAGGAATATGTGCTATCTTGAAAGGTTTACAGACTAGTATGCTCCCAGTACTGGCCTCATTTCACTGTTCTGCTGAAGGAGGCCAGAGTTACTGGTCAAGAGACATTGTTGTTCCAGGTTTAAGAAAGAGATATTGCTTAGCTGGGTAGTTTAAGCTTTGGAATAAGGCCCTGTCTGGGGAACCCACTGAATAAAGCAATGGTGAAAATAATCAAAAACATAGCCTCATTTCCCCATGGATTTGATTTTACTATTTACATCCTCTGATTTTTGGTGCCAAGTTCCATATTATCTTAAGGAATTCCTGTACAGAACTCTTAAGAAATATCACTTTGTGTGAGCTATCTGATCGTACTCCTTCAGAAATAAAACGCATACACCAAGAGGGTTTACAGGATAGATTTTATTTGAAAGTTATCATTTCTAGCATCCTGGGGGCATCGTGGCAAGTGATCTGAAAACTATGTACAAGCATTGTAGGACTATAGCAGAAGAAGTCAATGCCAAATATGCTGACAATGGGTCCTCCATTATACTAATTACCTCAGAGTGTAGCAACATGAAGGCTGTGGCAACAAAACCAATTTATCTTACAAGTTCTTGCTGTTGCCCTTATCTGCGGCTACCTGCTTCTGTCCAAATGCCGCACTTTGTTGTCAGTTCAGTTATCTGGTTTACAGTCCAGCTTCTCAAGCATTCACTTAACACAATGGATGAAGTAGGAATTTATGAAAGTGGGATAGAAATGAATAACTGGAGATAGGGAGGGGGTAATCTTTGACATCAAAGGCAATGGATGAAGCTAAATCCTCTCAGTAACCATAGAAAATGCATGTTAAAGCATGTCAATTATCAGCTATAGAAATGCAACACTTCTGCTGAAATGTTCTCTCCTCACGTCATGCTTTAAAAATAAACATAACTGTATACAGCACAAAGTGTTCAAAGTCATGCACAGTTTCCTGATTCCTAGCAATATGCAGAATTCTACAGTCAGGGAGAGCAAACATGTCTGGAGGGCTCAAACCCTCTAGTTATTCAGTGGAGACACTTTCTTAGTGCGCTGAGTGGAAGCACAATCCCACCGTACCAMGTTTTCTGGTTGCTGTGTCTTCTAGGCCTTGCTGCTGCGGCAATGTGCTGGGCACTATTTCAGGAGGTTTTCTGCATGGGGTTTTTCAGGTTGCAAATCTTTGCAGCGAATTTGCTTTGGAATTCTACCTGGCTTGGCTCTTTCCAGCCTTCTGTGTTGCATGTTTGCTTTGTAAAAGCTGTGATAAAGAAGGCAGAGCACGAATGACTTGCGAAACGGTAAGTGGAAAGTGCTTGGTGGTAGTAATTAGGGATACAATGGAATTTCGCTCAGTCAGTATTTGCTTCCTGACTGCTCTATCTCACTTTGGAGGGTGCTGCAAACAAGACCTCATAACATCTCCTACTCAGTCTTCTGAGAAAGTGATAACACAGTTGTATTGGATTTTAAAATCCTGGCTGTTTTCATAGAATTTACATAATCTAGACAAATACATCCATTAATGGTGTTCTATGAGTAAGAGTTCCTGTTACCATTATTTTGCATGATAATACAAAGCACAGCAAATGAAAAAATTTATTAGACAATACATCCTTTACKCCTGAATTACCTAAATATTTTAAGTAGACTCTGGAATGTTGAATTTTAATGAGATCATAAAAAATGAATAGCATTCAAATTGTATCAGCCATTCCAATATTACAGCGATGAAAGCCTAACGATGACCACTAATTTTGTATAATGCATCATCTAATATGCACCAAAATGAATGCAGAAGACTACTTTTTAAACAGTGTACATTTACAGTGGATTCGTGATGGACATTTTAACAAGATGTCAATGCCACTCAGAAGAAACCCAAAGACTCATCCTGGTCCTATGGTATATTCGACCATGTGTTAATGGATAACTGAACTTAAAGGAAGTATTCACATGTGTTCAGCAATGGCTTCAAGTAAATACCTGGGGCTAGGACCATTAGTGTAACTATGCCTGGCATGAAGGAAATCTCAGAGTCTTCTTAAAGTAATCAACCTTTTAAAAATTGCTGCCAGTTGATAGAACGTCAAAGACCAACCTTTAGGCTCTGCTGGTACCTCTGGGAGGTGGAGAACATGCATCGGTTCAAGTTGTCTTTTCTGTCCCTTCATGATCTGCAAAAATGAGCTTTCAAACTGTAAAATATTTTTCGCTATAGAAAAATTCTTGAGATACAGGACTGAATGTAACTGTCTGTGGTCCTCAGGGAGTTACTCTGTGGAGGTGGGGGAGAAGGAGGAAAAAGTTTCCGTGTTTGGAGGAGAAAACCTGTACCTAGTTGACTACGGCTGCACCTGCTCACAAAACTAAGTCATGTGACAGTGAGATAAATTCTTGGACTGGGGTTCTGAGAGCAAAGAAAGTGGTGAAAATCCCAGATGATTACACAATATCATGAGCAAATTGCTGTAAATAACAATGCTCTGAAATCTGCAGTGTCTGGAGAACGCAGCTTTTTGTAATACTGCCACACTTCTGTGCAGGAACTGATATTTGCCCTTTCAAGGCTCCATATGAAGGAGCAAGGTGAATGGGCCTGGGCTTGTTGATCAGGCATATATTTAAAAATCTGGGGAGAAAGTCAATAAAACAAGCTGGAGTACACAGGCTCCACTCAGGCAGCAATAAACCTTTTGTACTCTTAAATCCTACATAAAGTATTATTCTTTAAGGAACCTAAACACTACACCAGCCTCTGTCATGCTTTCACAGACTCTACATGTTAACAATGAGAACTGCACTATTCTTCTCAACAACCCTTTTCACTGAACTGCTATATAATATATTAAAAATTATAAAAAGCCTGTATCATGGTGAAGGTGGAGGAAGAGCAGATCCTTCAGTAAATGGTAAAGTATCCCAGAGAAACTCTTTTTAGTGTCTCAAGGCAGGAAAGTTTATGAGCAGGTACAGTAAAAGCTGGCTGGARGCACTTTATTTCATGTTTCCATCTGCCAGTTGTATTTCATGAAATGGAAGATTGTCCTTTCACCCAATAAATTCACCTTTTTTATTGCAGAAATTTCACATTGAATACTAATAACATTGTTTCAGGGGATCAACTAAAGGACATAACAGGCAATTAAACAGCTCCAATTATATCATAATTTTTTGTGTCGACTTGTTTCAACAGATTACTGAATTTCTATTGAAATGATATTCAGAAGGGATTTAGCAATGTTTTAAGCATATGTTCCACAGCTTCAGTCCCAGCGCTCAATACTAACACAGTTTGAGATGTGTGCTCTCATATGTCACAAATATCATAGTTTGAGTCATTTTCCATGAATTATTGAAATGAAGAATTATTTCCTATTTTCTTTTTTGAATCAACATTTGTACTACTAGCAGTGCTGGAAGAAGTAAAATCCAGCAAACGTGCTGTAACAGATAAGAGGAGAAAGCAGTGTGCTGGGGATGTTACCTGCATTTACATGTTTGTGTTTTATTAAGTAATTGAAAGAGCCTCATTCAAGTTGCATTCCATAAACAAAGACAAACCAGATAACTGGAAGTAAGGGCTTACACAGTAACAACATTTCTTACTGTCCCTACAGCAATTGCCTGGACAATCTGCATTTTGTCTTGCAAAAGTCTCACTATCCATGTCCCTTAAGGAATGTTTCAGCTCCCTGGAAAATGGTATACACAGGTCTCCTTAAGGTCAAGAAGTAAAATCAAGAGGTACAAGAGCATACAAAGGTTAAGTTTAACCTTAGGATTCTGATTCGTTTACCACATGAATTTCTGAAAAGCAGGAAAAACTGATGAATAATGCCTTTTAATAGTCAGTGTAAATTAGATTAGAAGCAGGTCTAAAGGCACTTATGTAGCTATTTTAAGGTGTTCATGGTTTTAAAACCTCTGTCCAAGACTTTTAGAAAAGGAGCCTAAAGCTAAGCTCCTAAAGCAATATGTAACCATGTAAATCAGTGCCTTTTCTGACTTCAGCAGTGTAGCAGTATATGGACATATCTGTGTAGACTATATACATAAAAATATAYATAAAGAATTCAGAACAAAATATTCTGCGTTGCATAATTCTGCTGTAGGGGACAGCATGAAAGCATGCTGACATGGAACAGTTGTTAGTCAAGTTGTTTAATACTTGCTTGGAAGGCACTCATATCCAATGTGCTGAGCATGGTAGGGGGGTTTGGACAGAATGCAGTCAGCAGGCTAGCTTTATAATAGTAGGGAGTATTCCACAATTCTCTCCAATATGCACCACAGCTTCTGAGCTCTCAATAGTGTTAAAACTTAGGCAGAATAAATTAAAAAATGTTTTTAATTTAAAAAAAAGGAAATTGGAAAATTCTTCCTTTAAAACAGGCCTACTGAAAATTAAATTTAATATGACATCTGTGAACACCCTGGGATGTCTATAATTGATTAAATGTATTTAAATAAAAATAATATTCAAGATGTCCATACTCATGGTCAAAATTTTAAAGAAAGTCAGACGGGTGAAAAACGAAGTCATTGGCTTAGAACCTAAAACCAAAAAATATTAAGGTGATACAGTGCTTTTCAGCAACAGCTTATCTTTTGCCACTCTTGACTAACATTTTTTTTCACTTCAGTTTAGGCCAGTGCTATAACTGTCACGCAAAATCCAGAAACCAAGGACAAAGGAAATTGGTTTTCCTTTCCCAGTCTATCAATGAAAACAAGATATGGGGGTTGAGATACACTACTTCTAAAATCCTGAAAGACACAGTAACAAGGAATAAATTCACTAAATACCAGGAAAATTTATTAAACCAAAGAGTGTTAACTGTAAAACACAGTCTGATATATAGAAAAATAGATCTAGCCATATATGTAATGTAGGGTTTTTTTTTTTATTTAAAAAGCAAAAGTGTCGTTTTCTCTATATTTAATTCYAATTGCTATTAAAAACACAATAAAAATTAATAAATATAATCAATACCAAATGCAGTTTATCATAATGCCACATAAAGTTTAAGCATTTGAAAAAGTCACTAATTTGTTAATTGTGCATAATGTATTCCCCTTTTTTAGCAAAAAGTTGTAACACCTATAATATAAAAGCTATACTTAGTTCCAGATCAGCATATTTTAATGGATATTCTCCCACAAGAATCAGTATCTCTTGAGGAAATTAACTAGTAAATTTTACTACAAAACAAGATGAAAATCAACTAATAATGTATTTTATTGGTGGCTGATGTAAATTATCATTAAAATGTGTGATTTAAGCATCTGATTTAAATCACTGTGCCCTGAATTGATAAACAGAATTAAACTATAGTTTTAGGAATTTTATTTAGACATCTCACATATTGGTGCATCTTTGCTAGCTGTTTGGTATTACTTTTTAGTGTAACACAATTTTTAACTGTGCCACTCTTTTTCAAATTTGAAAATTAAATACCATCTATTTTTTGCCAGTATGGACAGCTAAACAGCCCAAATCACAATTTTACATAGCTGAAATGATTTTCAACATCATCTGTCCTGGGTTTCACTTGCAATTAAACTACRTATGTTGATAAGACCCATTTCTTAACACCCTTTGGCTGCAACAAGTGATTTTTCTGGAGTAGACCACATGAGAAGAAGAAAACTCTCTGAGTTCCACAGTTTTCAACAGTTTTGTAGGCCTGAAATGGAGACTCCGCACTTCCTTGATTTTTTCTTCAGCCAGTATTTTGAAGACATGTTTKCTTGAAACAGTTTCCATGTCTCATTTTGTTTTTTTCTTTTTCTAAAAATATGTTTCCCATTCTTCTCACCCCTCATTTACAAAATCTGACTCACCGTCTTTGCGCTAACTCATAACGCAGCATGACAAAGAACTGCCAGCAGGAAACGAGGATCAAGGGCTTGGCTTTTCTCAATGTAGTTAAAAGTGAATATATTTTTCTCTCACCCCTCAAATCCCCCCAAGCATTTACTATATGTTTTCCAAGGACACTAGAATATTTCACCATATATTTTAGACAGTTATAAATATCTTGCACTTTCCAAAACCCGTGGATATTTCTTCTCCTAAAGCCATTCTGGGCTCCTGAGTAACTGTATACAGATATTCTTCAAAGAACTCTTTCACTTCCCTTTTTTTCCAAAAAGAACCACTTATTACAGAGTAACATTTGGCCAAAGTTTCTATATTTAATGAAATCTGGGTTTGAGTACAAGAAAATATCCCTATGCAACTCAGTGATTTGAGTTACAGGGAAGATTTTTTGGAAAGCTCTTTCATATTTGTATAAGAAATCTGGGCCAAATTTATGGACACTGGGCTTAGAAATGTAAAAATAAATGTATCATTTACACAGACAGGAAATGCCTTTCTTTAGGTATCTAGAAAACACCCAAAGTTTGACTCATAGACCTCATGATACAAGAGTGCATAGAAGAAGCTTCAATTAAACCTTACTCTCTGTAGCACAAGGGTAACACTACAGCAAATATTGCACATAGTTGGATACTACTGGCAAAGACAGTTGCTATATGCAGACTGTATCACAGGGTAAAATCCATTTGATAACAATAAACCACAGGGGCTTTGTTGTAGACCGGATAGCATCACACAATTTCATGCAGTAGAATGGCTAAATGAAATGATTGTTCAGTCTCAACACACTCAAGCACTTTTCCCATTTGTTTTCAAGAGGAACAAATGAGGCAAGATTTTGGAAGATATAAAGCCAGTAATAATGCAACAAATCTTGAAGACTTTTCTCACAAAAGTGCCACTGACCTGAGAGCTTTCCATGTAAAAATAGCTATTTATTAATATTCTACAGCAGGGAATTTGGGGTATTTGCAATCTTTGCAAACAGAACTCATTTATTTTTCACAGAGTGAAGGGAAATCAAAAGAAATTCTCTAATGACTTCACTAGGTTTGGCTGGGAATACAGAATTGACTTTATTGAGTATCTTCCTGGAGTAGAACTGAATACAGCCTTTTAAATTAAACTTCTGTGTAAAAAGCTGGTTTCAGATGGTCTATAGGTCTTTCCCTGAAAAATCTAATAATTTTCTGGTTCTTCTTTTAAACATCTTTTGTATAGATTCAAACTGTCTCCTGGGCATAATGAGCAAGGTTCAATTTGTATTATCTGGATATACACTTCTCTGTGTCCCAAGCACCTCTACAATGCCAGCAACATTTGTTTCAAGGATTCTCCAAACTAGAACAGAAGGTGCCTTGCCAGAGTTTGTGGGACAAATGAGTGCTTTACCACATTACACCAGTGCTATTAAGATCCTGACTTCCTAAGCACTAAGTTCACATAAAACGATAACACTGCCACTTTATCACTTAGCAGCATCTGCAAACTTAATGTTCCACAATGCCATAAAGGATCACATCTATTACCAGAAATAACATACACACAACCAGCCATGCAAAGAAAACATTTTTACCCTGAGCTTCTGACAACCCAATCACGTTTTTGAAAATTTCCCAACCTTGGAACCCAGTTTTGCAGCACAACCCTCCTTCTGTTCGGCATTATTAGCCTGTGTCATGCCAGAAGTCACTGCAGATCAACTGTGCTATTTGATTGGTGACATGTGGTGCTTCTGGGCAATCCCTTAAGCTAGGCTATTGAAGGCTAGCAGGTTTCTCAGAGATCTTTAATATGTGAAATTAGTCCATTTCCTGACCTGTCACGGGCAGTTGAACACCCAGGCTGCTGCTGATGACTCAAATAAAATGTGTTCTGGATCCACAGCTTCCCCACGGTCCAAGATTGATAACAGAGAGACATCTCATCAGCTCAGCAAACCTAGACTTGCAGGTCAATATCTTTTTTTTTTCATTCTCCAAGGTCAAGTTTCAACCTCAGCTGTCTCAAACTCTCAGATCTAACCTTCAGTACTATCAAGCCAGTAGGCTTGAAAAAAGACTCAGAATAGGAAGGTTTGATTTTTTTTCTCCATTCTGAACTTTCCATTCTTTTCACCTTTCTTAGCTCTCACAGATGGACACACTCCATTTGCCGATTTGCTTACCCAATGAGGCTTCTTAATCCAGGGAACATTCAGTCATTCCTGCTTCACTTTCAGGAAGTATAAGCTTGGCCCAATACATTTGGTCTAGTTCATTTCTTTTTATATTTATTCTATGATGTAACAAATCAACTAAGTGGGCTTTATAACATCTTATTATTACAAGTGCACATGAAGTAATACATCCATGAACAGAAATATTTTTGAACCACATGCAGTTTTACAATAAGTATTTTTTTTTTCAAACTAGAAGCTAGGGATACATTGTTAATGAGAAAGAAAGTTACCTCTCCTTTCCCAATTTTCCTCACTTTTTTCTGAACTCAGATATTAGGATGAAATAAAGAGAAACACTTTTCTAAGTAGCTCATATGTAATGGGACAATAAAAAAGCCTTATGAAAACCATTAGCCTAAGCAAATAATAAGATAAAAAGGTGTTTTAATTTGCTATACCCAGTGATAATATTGCCAGTCCTCATTTTTGGACAGAGAAAAAGAACATGTGACTGTTCAGAAGGATAGGGGGGAAAAAAGAACTCTTCCAAAGTCAATACACATTTAAGTTCTAGCCATATCAAATAATAGTTAGTGATTTATTGTCAGTTTGATTTATGACATGAGCAAGGTACTGCCAAATTGCCAGTTCCTAGAACTGTAGTTTCTGTTCTGCTCCTCCACAGTTCAAAGGCACATAGAGCTCAAAAGAACYGTTATGGTCCCCAAAGGGATTTGGTGCAAAAGAAACCAGAAGATAGCAGAGAGTAATCTGCTAAAAAAGAGAAAATGTAGCTTGGCAAGAAATGCTCGGAAAATGCGAAGTAAGGAAAGACTGAAGCAGAGTGAAACCCAAAGCTGTATTTATGAAATCAAGCTTAAATTATGGTATAGTGGTGTGTCTTCCAAAACAAATGAACAACACGCACAAGGTAGCTGGCCCTAAATAAACTTGCTGCTCTGTTAGTGACTTCCTCCCCTGAAACACCTACTATCCTGGGCTGCAGGGTAACCTGAGGTAAACACTCATACATTGTAATATAGAGCTACATTTGGATTCCTCTGAGGATTTATCACTTTACTGTAAGAAGGAGCTGCAATTAAAATCTATGTTAACAAGCAGAAGTGAAATGGAAGAATAAGGTCACACAGACAGAGGTAAACATCTGCTCTATGCACAGAGCACAGTGACACGGTGTCCTGGAAAGGCAGCAGAACTGTTTGCTTCTCTTTAATTTTAGAAAATCAAAGAAAAAGTATCAGCGACTGTAAAGATGTAGCATGCTCTAAAGCACTGAGGCAGGAGAGATGAAATTTTGTYTAAGGCAGCACATAGTTAGTCTGAAGCACATGCTTAAATTTCACAAAGTGAACTGATGAAAGAAGCTATTTAAAAGTAAACAAATGTTTATATAGTGTTCTGTATCTCAGCAGATTCAAGGTGATAAACAAGGTCCATATTATCAAGGTTTCTGGGATGGGAAAATGCCAGGGTCCTAGTTATGAATAATTTTAGTTCACATTGGTGCAGTGGGCAGGAATGGATTTTGGAAAAGTCTAGTTTCTGACTGCACGGGCAATTTGCATCATTGTGCTGCATGCAGTCTTCAGTGAGGTTATGAGGACACATGGCAGGTGTCAGGGCATGTCTAGGTAAGAATGAAGAAAGGTGGCAGCAGTAATTCAGGAAAAGCGACAAACCCTGCAGTGAAGTTGTAGCACCAGGCCAAAGTCAGGAATGAAAACAGTAGAGCATTTACCAAAAACTGATAGCCCCATGGAGACTTACCTGTGGTTCAGTCAAAGCTGAACAAACAGCGCTTCCCTGGTAGATGGTATAAACTGAGAGTGATCCCAGAAAAAGTGCAGCAGTATTATCTGCCTTTCCTTGAACTCTACAAATGAGTTTCCAAATTGCTGTCTGTACACATCATTTGCAACTCCACCAGCTCTGTTCCTATTGCCCTACTTTCTTCTGTTAATGTGGAAGGAGTATTCTATCTTCTGTTTGGATTTTTGTTCACTCATACCCATCTTACAACAAAATTTGGCAATGATTTAATGTGCAATCCTATTCCAAACAGGTGTCTGTTTTCTGGCTTCCCCTGAAAACTCAGTTCCAAAGAGCAGATGGTAATATTTAGCTGCCTTCTGCACCTCCATGGATGAGAGCAAATCTGAAGAACCTCTTCTGTATGTTGAGTAGCTCAGAGCAGTATTTAGACAACCTTGCGGTTAACACATAAGTAGCCAACTGTATCCAGCCTTCTCTGGCACTGACACTGTGGCAGTCATTTGTGGAACTGAATTTAAGGYAGCAAATGGTTTTAGGAAACTAAGATAAGACAGGATGATTCATAGCATCATCAGCTAAATAGGTACCTGTACCATAGGAGCAAGCATGAATGGACAATCGCTGTTCAGGTCTTTCAGGAATTCTTGCGGTAATCACATGAATAAATTCATCTTTGTATTTCAGACCACATCCAGTGGTCAGGATTGAGCTAAGGATTTGGGACTTCTTAATTAAATACATAAAAGGAGTTACAACTGTGTTATCTAAACATGCTTCCAGGTTCAGCTGGTTGCTAGACCAATCTAATCTGTAACACTCTGATCCTGGGAGAAGGAAAATGTGGGAGAGATGGTCATGAAAGCTGAATTTTTCAAAGGTGATTAACAGCACTGGGGCCAGTGAGCTAAAAAGAGAGGGAGTGAGAAATAATATTTCAAAAAGTTAGAGGTGAGGGCTAAACCTGGAATTAAGGCACTATGCAAAAGAATAAAAACTGAACAGCATAAAGGTGTGAGATAAAGTCACTAAAAGAAACAAGGGATCAGCAAAGAGTAAGAAAAGACTGAAATAACCATTATAAAATTCAGTCCAGGAAAAGTGTGAACTCGAGAGAAGGTACCTTCTTTCTAGACATGTTGTGAGGTACAAACTGAGAGAGAACTTACAGCTCCAGTTCTTGCACAGATCAATAGCGGCTCTGGGCGTCAGGTCTGGCATTAACCTCCAGGGCAGAAGAGTCAGGCTTGCAGGTTTGGGTGAGTCCTGTCTCTATACCAGATCAACAGGGTTCACTGAAAAATTCTTACCTTCACAGGTAGCTGCTACTCTGTTGAGGGCTTTTTCTTTTTCCTTTCCTCTCAGCCCCAGCCCACAGGCCAGTTGTTGTGTGCTGAACACAAGGTCTATGAGCCCATTAAGGAGGTTAAATTCTTGGTGCCATTTCTGCTCCCGGCCTTTTTCACCACACTGTACAACTTGCTGGGGTCCACCAGCACCTCTGAGTACCTCTCTGGGTGCTCAGGGTCAATGATCAGAGGCTTCAGGTATTTTTTCTGGAGGGATAATAAGAACACAGCAATGTCAGCATGTCAGCAGCTCTCTGCACAAGGTGAAGGATAGCTCTTTTTGTCTGGGATATTATTTTTTTTTAAATTAAAAAGAAGAATCTGGCAGAAAACCTGGTGAGTAAACAAAAAATAAATGCTCTTTCAGGTTTTTAAAACACTACCAAAGACTGGTAGCTGTACATTGGTACAAGTATACGAAGCTCCATTAGTGCAGGTTTCTTTCTATATCAAAGGGTAAATCCAGAAAAGTGGCACTTTCCCCTGACTGTTACACTTCAGGAATTCACTGTGAAAATAATCACTCTTTAGATATTTGAGACTCACATTATTCAGTAGGGGAAGATAAATCTCTTTAAGAGTCYTGTTAGCAGAGAGGAATTATACCTCCTTAGAGGTATTACTGATTTCAATATTAATAACATTACTCTGCAAATCTATTTTCTGATCAGTTTCTGAATCTGTGATCAAAATTTTTAGTCAGGAGTTATTTTCGTAGCTCATAGTTCTCTAATTCCAGTGAGAGAAGACTCTAATAACCTTTCTTCAAATCCCTGTTAATAATCACCCCGCACAGAGAAAAAATAAGTGCCTTGTAAAGACTAATAGGTTTAAAGAGTTTTTCCTCTATTAAATTTGGATAATATTTAAGGGCTTCTTATCTTGACATTGTTCTATGTCGTAGAAAAATTAGAAAGTCATATCTCTCACATCAGTTGTTTGAAAACAAGTAATATCACTCAAAACCCCTAAGTTTTCTTGCACTCTTCTAAAATACACGTATCTTCCCCTTCTTGTTATATGTAAAACCAATGGTTATCTTTAGCCTGCCTTGCACATCATGGGCATGCCTGCATTTTAAGGTACCTAATTTTTTTAAATGCTTTTTGATGCCAATAAGCATGGCTTGAGAGCAGATACTTTGATCTTCATGGAAATTGTGAATAATGCTACTGGAAAGGCCTACTAATGCCATGGGCTATGAAAATCTATACAGACTAGAAACAGTCTTGGCAAATGTGTTAAGCTCCAGATTCTTGAGGAAGAACTAAGAGGTAAGAATATCTATTCTTTTGAACTATTAAGAGAATACCTGAAGTATTTTTTCCTCTTATGCAATAAGCTGCACCTGAGGATTTTTTGTTTAATGGGAAACACATAACTATAAGTAAGATCCCACATTTGGACATAGGTTTGACCAAAGGGCTATTTCACCAAGTACCACTTGGAAATTAGCAGCAGAAACTTTGGGAAAGACTATAGCAGCAAGGGAAATAGCCTCTCTCATGTATTTTCAATACTTCCAATCAACAGTAATTTGAAATTTTCCCTTTGTACTTAAGAGCTACTACCATTAATTTATCTAAATCCTCTAACCTTTGAACACATTGACATCTGGTGGATGGTGAATTCCRCAGTTTTGACATGCACTGTGGGCAAATACTGAAAAATGTTACCTTGAAGGATAATACAGGTTATGTATCTGAGATAGCTCCTCTTATTTCTAGATCTGTGTTGGCATGTTTTCTCTATGTGTGACCATCACATTATTATGGCCAATGGTAATTTTTGGCTTTGCAGCATTTGTTTCAGTATTCAGGCAATAAAAGGGTGTGTGTGATTGCCCCCCTTTTGCAGGACTATGCATGTGGAAGGAGAGCAAACAGATTGCCAATAAACAATAGAAGAGGTGCAGGGTAGAAGGGAATAAAGTTATAATGGAGCTTGGAACAGTCTATCTTCCAGCCAGGAGCTCTTCAGAGAAGGATTATATCCCTCTCCTCCCTCACCTTCAAGGTCTTTCTCCAATTCCACATCACACTCCACCTTCAGGAAGATCCAAGGACCCCTGAAGCCTTTATTCAGAGTTCACGAGAAGGAGGAGTGTTGCTGGGCACTTCCCCACCCTTCCCAGGTAGGATCTTACCAGCCACCGACTGCTTTTTTTTCCTACTGTTACAGCTCCCCTTTCTGAGCGAACAGGCTCACGAGGCCCCGCTGGCTTGTGCTTCCTGTCCTGGTGCTTGTCTTTTGGCCACGAGGAGGGGAACCATCCTTTTAGAAATGAGGCACTTGTCATGGGGGAGATCTCTTACAGCACTACGCCAGTGTTCGGATACCCCACAGACCAAAATATTAATATTAATATTCAGAAAAAAGTCTATCATAGCCAAAGCATTTCCTTCAATTAATTCAAATTAACATTTTGTTTATAGCACAGAGTAGGCCTTTTCCTTTTTATAGTTCAAAGTGAACCCTGGGGGCTCTAAATATGCCTCCTAGCGATTTAATTAAAAGATAAATATGCATTTAAAAAAAAAGAAAAAGTACAGAAAGAAGGAAAAGCTAAAATTAAAAAAGCAGTGGCTACGAGGAAAAGGAATCAACTATAAAGGAAACAAAGAGGAAAACAGAAGGGACTGAAAAAAAGATATGAATTAAGACACAGAAGAAATGAAAGGAAACAGCTTCTGAATTCAAAGAGGCATAAAAGAAGAAAGAAATGCATGGAGAATAAATTGTTTTGAATATAAAGGTTACATAACCAACTATGGGCCTGATTCACCAGGCCTTGTGATTGACACTGGTGCAGTAGTAGGAATGGAGCAGTAGTTCCCAAAACACACTCCAGGATTTAGAAAAGTTTTACCATTCAATGAGTAGTTTTTCATGTTGAGATAGTAGGCTAACAAAAGTAAGGTTCTTTACCAGAAGTAGGGTGCCAACTGAAAAACATGTGGATGCCCATGCCAGATCCAAGACAGAGCAGAAGTGTATGTAAATAGCTAGGCCTGATATGCATATTGTGGCTATACAATAACTATGTTATTTGGTCTCTCCACTACAACTTCATATGCTGTTGGCAGCGCAGAGGGCAAAAGACATAGAAGGTACCATGGAGAAATGTTATCTGAGAGAAAATTACAGAGTACATCCTGATACCAAGATCTGTCCCTCAGGGTGGTGTTTTTGTTATTAACATATTTACACACACACATATACTACATAGTATAGGTCAAACTATGGTCTTGGTAGAGCTTTGTAAACAGCTCACTGACCTCCATCTGCCTTTGAACTAGCAGAGGCCGATGTGCCATACCAGCCTAGTGAAGGAAGGCCAGGGCTGTGCTGCCCTTCTGGGCTCGTCCGCACTGCAAACACCCCTGCTGTTCGTGGGCTGGCAAAGTGCGTTGGCACAATCCCTCTGCTCCTGCCTCTGTTGTCTGGAGAGCTCAGTCTGCTCCATCAGAAAGCATTTTTCTGCTGCCGTAGCTCCCCCACTGCTCCGCGGATGCTGGCTAAGCTGGTGAAAGCATGCTGCTGCAAGTGCCACACCAGCTTGTGGCTGGGGGCAGGTGGGTGAGCAGCACCGGTGCAGGCCCAGGTCCTGCTGGGTGCCACGTCAGCCTGGCTGTGCATCAGGACTTTGCAGAGCCCAGCTGGACTCCAATTCCTCTCTGCATGTAATTATAATTGCCTATAATTTCAACTAGTCTACAGAAAATTGCATTTTTGCTCACGATGCAGGTGCAAAGTAATTGCTCTCCCAGCTCACATTCTTTTAACTGCTCAATGTAATGTTAAGATATTGGAAAAAACACTTATATTAACTTAAAATCACTTCTTAATTCCTATTATTTTGTACTGATCGTTGAGTGACCACAAAAACCTATTCCATTCACAGCTTCCTCATTATACAACTCCCTCTCTCTTTTTTTCTTCCCAGTCATCAAGTCCTAAAGAACCCTCTTAGCTCTTCACTGGAAGAATTATATTAGTCCAAAATGGACAACATTCATACCAGTGATAGTAAAAACTTCTATAGATTTTCACAGTATAAGTCCAAAAGTGGCTGTGACAGAAATACATTTTGTCTTCCCACATAGTATTTTATATTGGTTGAGTGAAACAATAAATTGCAGTTTAAAAATTCCAGATGTAACAGTAATGGATACACTGCCAGCATTAAATTGCAGTGGTGAGTATGGCATTAAAGCTTCTGCAATTGGATTAATCTCTTTTATGTATTCTTTTTTTTTAGGGATAGCGGTTTTCCATCCTCATATCTGCTGGTGACATTGATTAGGTCCAGTGCATAACATTAAGCTCTGCTGTGCATGTCTTTGTTTGAAATTAGAAGCCTTAAATTCAACTATTTGGGCCCACAAGTGAGGCCATATGACTGGAAGGCGTTGATACAGGACTTCTTTTCTCACCTATATGAGGACAGCGATATCTTGAAAAGGTTAAAGCTTTCTATGGATTATTCATAAAGATACATGGCAAGCAGCATAGCACAGTTCACTTTCATTACAGCAGAAACCAAACCAAAGTATACAAGAGAAAGCACTGTGTATCAGCCTAATCACTCCCATCAACAGGAGTGTATTAAAATAAACCAAAGACAACTTCTGTAGGTTCTGTTTCTATAGTGGAGAAGTAGGCAAGTCTTTACATCTTCATCATTGTTTTGCCTTGGCCAGCTTGGGTTCCTTCAAAACAACTCAGGAGTGCACTGTAAGTGGTCTGTACACCGCTGAACAGGAGAGGGGTTATTTGAATTAGTGCCCTAAGGAGACACAGTTGAAGGTGAAGGCCTAATCTCATTGTTGTTTTAGGTCCAAAATCCCACTGACACAAAGGAAAACCTCACGCTTTTATCGAGGCCAACGCCATCAATGAGATCAGAAGTTTCCTTTGGTAAATATAAATTAGAGCAAAATAAAATAAACCATTCTTTTTTTGTCTTAATGTAAAGCAAAACAAAAAAAAGAAGACTGGGAAAAGTGAGCTACCTACATGTGAGTAAAATGAAGAAGTCCCACAGCTTTGGAAAGTTGAGGTATCTCTGGTCCTATTAACTATCCATTGACTATAAAATCTGTAACAGGTTTTGGATCAGGTCATTAAGGAAGCTGATTTTCTGATCATTTTCCACAGTAAGAAATGCTTTTCATAGGAATGTAATGATATGCATTAACAGCAAAAGTCTGCCTAGTTGAACATTCCCCTCTTTAAAACATGTTCGTCCRCTGAGACACCCATCAACCTCAATATGGAGACATTAAACTATATGGCCTGAAGAACTGTAATACGTGTGTGCATGTACACCCACACATACACTCACACAAGAATATACACTCCTCAAACCTCCACTCAGGAAATGGAGATCAACCAGAACAAGGACATTAAAAACGACTGATCTTGTCAGGAACTCTGGACCTATTCCATTCTCCAATTCTTGGAAGAGAGGATTAGGAAACAGCATTATAACTGGGGTGGGGAGAAACCGGTGGATCAAAATAAAGATTCTGAGCTGATGAAGCAGCTCGGCATTTCTGAGTTCCTGGCTCGCTGGTTATGATTTGGTTCCTGTCATGAAGCTCAGAAAGGCAACAATAAGTCTTAAAGTCTGGGGCCATYGCCAAGGATAGTGGAGTATTTTTCTTAAATACAAAATAAAAGAGTGTGGCTGCATCTAGTGTTCATGGCTTGAGTCTTAYTGCCACACCTTGCTGTTGTGACTGTAGCAGCTAAGTATATATATGCCTGCTGCTGCGCAAGTCAAAGGCGAGGGTCCATTTTAAAAGGGCTGGTTTGGGCACGAGGGACTACTACAAATACAAGTCTCAGGTTTATCTGGTAGCAAAATATTCCCTGGAACAGCATTTTTCAACAAAACAAAGATTTTTTGCAAAAAAAGATTCCATTTTTCAGAGAAAAAGTCAAATTTTCATCTAGTAAGCAAAGCCTCGAACCCTGAAATATTCCAATAGAAATACCACTGTGCCTCAAGAGAATAGCAGTTCCAGTGACTTGAGTTCTCATTTCCCTATGAGTGCAAATCTCCAGCTGGAATACATTTCTCATTAGACACATCTTTTGAGATTCTCTTGAAACACATGCTTTTTTTTCCTGGAGACAAGACTATATTGCATCAAAGAAAATTCAATTTCGCTGAAAGTTTGACTGGTAGGAGGTAGGGTAGGGTTTTAGATACCTGAAACAGAACTCCCATAAGCTCCATCAAAATATTTTAGCTTTCCACCAGAAGGCTAGATGAATAGCTACACAGTACTTTGGAACTGCTCAAAGGCTTTTGTTGACTGTTAATATAAAGATCAGAACCAGTTTGCCTAGAATCTATTCAAAGGAGAAGATAAACATCAAATCCAGATAGCTGGAAAAAAATTCTAGGCTGTGTAAGTGGAAGCCACAAAGCTTGAAGCAGCTTTTGATATCTTTCACCTCTACCATAACCTCCTGTCTTCAAAATTCATAGATATTGCAGGCTCATGGAAATATCTATTTGCAACTAGATATTTACATATCTACTCTGCCAGGGGTAATGGTAGGACCCAAAAAGAAACAGAAAATCACACTAGCTTCATTTCATTGTCAGACTGTTACAGACATGAAGATGTAGATTTGTGTTTTTCTCCATTGATTGTGTAGATCTTTATCAGAAAACTGTATTTTTTAAGACCCTGAAGAAGCAAGGTCCTGCTAAATACCACCCTTGCCTTTCTTTTGCCTTCCCCCTGCCTCCAAAATCTATGGAGAATAGAGATAAGAAAAAGCACAGGCAGTCTACTTAATATGTCAATGATTTAAATCACCTGTGGTGTACTTTTGATAGTAGAAATGAATTCTGCTAAAAATTGCATACACATCATGTTCAGGAATACTGTTAAGTTTTGTTCTTGTCTATGATGGCAATGCAAAGTATTCAAACTGTCTGACTTCTCTCAAAATGATTTATTCTGTATAACCAAATCTGAAAGAAAATGTGTGGCTGTACATGCATAATAGGTGTTTGTGCATTCAACAAAGCCATACATATATATTACCTAAAATGCAAACATGTATCAGCCAAGCAAGGCTAACAATGATTAATCATATTCTAATTTTCATCTATCTTTCAAGTTAATATGGTGGAGACATTACTATTATCTGAAATTGAGCAGACATCCACAATGCTGTCTGCTGCGATTATTGATGGGCCATGGCTTGATAAATTTTTCAGCTGTTTATAAGGCCCAGTGCCACCTGAATTTTAATAACACTCAAACTTTCTCAGATGCTCATAAAAAAGTAGCCTAATGTGGGCACGCAACAGCAGTTCATGAGACTGTGAGCGAAGTCTGATTCACCAGCCAGACACAGCCAAACACTGCAGGTCAGAAATCTGTTCAGGAGAAATATCATTCTCCACTAGAGGTAATATAATTGATATCACCTTGAAGAGGACTACTTATGAATACTATGTGCAAATTCTTTGTCTCAGTGCTCTGCAAACATTTTAATGTTCTCCGATATCTTCACAACACCCAGATGGAAAGAGAGAGAATGAAACATCCTGCCGCTTTGAGCCCTGACCTGTGCATCAGTGGGGCTTGAACTGGCTGCCTGTGTCCCAGCACACTGAGATGAAATTTCTTTGGTCTGAGCAGCTGTAGCCCTCTCCTGCTCTCTTACCCACTTCATGAGCTCTCTGGTAGCTTTTCACAAAACTGTAGTTGCCCAGCCCAGGATCACCAGATTCCCAGCACCAGCACTGACCTCTGGGACTGACCAGCAGCTCAAGCAAATTCATTCCCAGAACTCAGCCCTGCAGGCAGCTGGGACTTGCAGTCACCTCCGCAGAGAGGTATGGTGGGGAAAACAAACAAGCCGAGAAAATTCACAAAGGCTTGAAAGCATGTTTATGCTTAGTTTCAGCAGATACTTCGGTAGCTTTCCAATCAGACTCCCCTGACTCTTGAGCAACATACTTTGTTCTGACCATGCCGCAAGCATCTCCCGCCCCGTGAATTCCCCTGTGAATTCCCTCGCAGATTTCGGAACTAACTTCTGTATTTCCTGCCTCTGCAAGCAATGTCAGAGGCCATGTAAACAACTTGTTGATCATCAGCCGTGGGTTGGGGACTATGCCTTTACACAGTACGTAGGCAGTCTGTGTCCCTAAATACCAGAATCCTATATTTATGCCTCAGCTGCATTACAACRCAGCAGATTTTCTGACAGGGAAACCTGATGCAATTCAGGTTACTTCTGCAACTCATGGCTTCTCCTCTGAACCTTAGTCTTGCAGGGAAGTCCCGTGGGAAAGTATTACTACACACTTCCCATGGTTTGGGATTTCTTCCRAGGCCATTCTAAGACACAGGATATTGGACTAGTCTGGCCTGATGCAACTGTTCTTCATTCATCACTGTTCTCTGTGTTGGGGGTGGCTGGCCTCTGTTAGCCCTTCTGAGAGAAAAAGGCCCCTGGGCTACAAACTGATGCCTTTTCCTGTCTGCAATTCCTCTGGCTGATTTCTTGGAAGTCCCCTGACCTCCCAGCTGAAATGCTGTCACTACACAGCATGGCTACCGTTGATATCTCATCTCTTCACTCTCCTGCCCAGAGATTCCACTCTCCAGATTCCCATGTTTTCAGACCAAATCCCCTCTGTTTCAGCCATACAGTTGTCCAAGCTTCCTCTGTCAAAAATGGAAGGTCTGAGATTTAATGGTCCTACGTAGCGTGCAGTCCCAAAATCAAATGGCAAATTCCAACAGTCACTCACAGCACATCCATTTCATAATATCAACCAGAACTCATAAGGAACTTTCCAGATCATTGCTACTCCCCTTTTTCCAAGGGATTTTAAGAGTTACACCCCACTATAAAGCTTAGTTTGTAATACTTCAAAGCATTTTATCTCCCCTACTTTATAGGAACAAATTGAGTATGCCACATTTCCCAGCAATATAAACTAACTCCAGCCAACAAAATGAAGTATGTCTTTAGTAAAAAGAGTAATTTTCCTTTGCTCTTCATTAACTATCTGAATCCTAACCAACCCTCTAAAGAAGCCAGTGGTTTGTGTAAAATGGAGTAGTGATTATGATTTGAACTCTCTTTCTACACAGCTGGAGAACACCTTCTCTTTTCCTAATCCCCAAAAAAGAAAAAATCAGAAGTGTCATCTCTGTTCTCCAGTTGTTTGTTTCATCAATCATTCACATTTGTGATAAAGCTAACTGACTTTAGCAGGGTTCAAACAAACCATTGATCAACTAATTTCATTATTTACAATGAAATTATAAACTACACTTTACTCACATGACAGGATGAGGTTGTTACAAGAAGACTTAGTACTTATTTAGCATTCTAGCATCAATAATGCCATGATGAGACCAACATGGATAAATCCATGTGACCCCATTTCCTGGCACAAGAGTAAAAAGTGTCAGGGGATGGAAAAAAGTGTGGCCAGAATGCACTCCTCTCCAATAAACAGAGCTAGTCAGCAATTTTTTTCAAAGCATCTCTGAATAGAAAATGTTCTACAATATTTTGATCTACCATTGTTTCTAAGAAAATGTTTAGTTCCTAAGATTTCATTTGTTGTCAACATTCTGTTTTAGATCAATTCAAAATTAACCTGTATTTACCTGAATGACAGTATGTGACAGGGCCAGTAGCTTATATTCCCTTGTACCCCCTTTTTTTTTCAAAAACACAGTGCTCAGTGGAGAATACAGTTTAAGTTGCCTGGTCCACAGGGGAAAAGGTGGGCATGAAGACCCTTGYGCCAAGGGGCAAATATTTGAACAATGGAATAAACTCAAGCAAGTATTCAGTTTTTTTTAAAATGTTTTGATCACTGACATTTTAATTTTTTTTTTCAGTATTTGACACTCTGTTAATATTTTTAAAAAGTATTTTTGATTTTTTCACAGTTTAGGGTTAACGGACATGTTAAGATATGAGGTTTTTTGTTGTACAAAAACTCTGTATTTCAGTTCTACTGAAAAACCTCAGCTTCTTCATGGCCATTAAAGAGGATCATGTTTTGCTCAGGTCATGAACTGTACTCCTTCAGCAGCAGCTGAAATTAGGAGAATACATGAATGACTTAAAGATACCCTCCTGTTATAACTTGTCTGTACTGAGCAGCACTGAACAGAACTTTAATACCGAGTGTAAGGTAAAATGAACAAATAATTACAATGACTTTTTTTCAAAATGAATATGCCTATATGATATCAGGAAAAAAAAAACTTTGCAAAAATGAAACAATTCTGAAAAAAAAAATCAACATTTTTAAGGTGGCTTATCCCTCCCAATCTAGATGTTTTGCAAAACCAAAAGACTATTTCACATAGATTTTGCACTGAATTTCAAAGAAGTTGATGGAGAGCAGAGCAGAGCAGAGGACTAGACAACATGTAGTTTTTCACAGAGCTAGTTCAACATTCTCAAATAAAAAGAAACCTAYGTCAAAAATAATTTTTGTCCATGAAGAAGGCATACATTTCTGGGTCCACATTTTGCTTATCTCCCTGCCAATTGCTAGCCTTAAAAGTTTGACTTTGTTGGACAGTTTTTTCCAAACATGTTTTAAGAATGCCACTTAATATTCTGGTAGGCAAATTAAGCTCTAGAAACAAAACCAGAGAGTGTGATAAAGTGACACAACCAGCATCACTTCTCAGTCCCCTTACCCCTAGTCTTGTGCTTGAGCAGATATTTTCTCATAGACAAATCACGTGCTCCAAACATGCTGATTTGGAGTAGAGGGGGAGGTATTCTTGTAGGAGTCTTTTTTCCTGCTTTGACCAAAATATCACAGGACTGATCATTCTTGCAGAGGTGTTGTCCCAAGTCAACAACAGGAGAAATGTTTAATTCCTCGCATTGTGACCTGAGAACTTGCAAGATTTACTCACAGGATTTCAGCAGCTTAAATCAAAACCTGAACTTCCAGTTTTAGCCCTCATTTTCCCTTCAACCTTAAAGCCAAATGCCAGTCCAGTTCTAATGTAGAACAAAACTGTAGCTTTCTTCTAAACCTTTCAGTTTCTTATCCACTACTAAAATACAAACTGTAGTTTCCTAAACTTGCAGTAAAGCTGCTAGTTAAAATGTGTGAGCTGCTTGTCATTCAATCCTCCAGGGTAAGTGGATCCTACAGTATTCACCCTGGGGTTTACAAACACAGTCTTTTTTTGTGTGCCTTTAATGCAGTCCCACAGCTTTGCTCAGCTCCAGCAAGGATTCAGTATATGCCAACTAACAGTTTCCCCTTTCCTCCATTTCACTACATATAATAAATATATAGTCGCCTTATTGAGGGTGGAATGTTTTGTACTTAACAGAGAAATAAGCCTCACTTCAGCCTGAAGCATTTTTTTGAGGCACAGTAATGTACCTGCAAGTCAGGCTTTTGGAGCCCTGCAAAGGCCTCTCTGTGGTTATCACAATAGTTGGAGATGCACAGTTTAGTCCTGACTCTCCATATACCAGGTTTTACTGTGTTGCTCTGTGTGCACGTGCTTGCCTTAGAGAAACAGTGTGCAGTGCCCTGCCTGCATTTTGCTGGCAAGCCTGACCAGTCTGACCAGTGAGAATCACCTGCATCATCACCGAGCTAACTGATAAAATCCCATACCATCTCCCATTCCCTGGCCTCTGAGCCTGGGGGCACCAGGAGGAGTGTCAAAGCAGAGGTGGTGGTCAGGACACCCACTGGCCCACTGGGGTACACTACTGGTGCCAGACCCCTCCTCAGCACCAGCAGAGATGTGAACAGACAAAAAATGCAATGCTTTTGAAACATAGCCAGTGAGCCAAGAGCCTCACCTCACTGCCCAAGGCTTTGCAAATCTCCCTCTTCCTGTTTTTGCCATTTGTTGGTAGCCATAGAGGAAAATACATTCACCATCAGACCATTTTCTAGCCTTGATGATCTCTGAGAAGCTCAGCAAATGCTCTCATCAGGGTGGTGACATTAGCACAGGGTGGCTATCAGGCCATCCAGCTATGCACTTTCTTCAGCATTAAGCACTGCTCTGGTGAGAGGTGAGGAGAAGCAGTAAGGACAAGTTTATACTTTTCTCCTCAACACATCCATATAGTAGAGGAAATGGGTTTTCTCTTAGCTCTCACTTCACTTTCTTGACAAGCAGCAGCTGTGGTAGTGAGTTGATTTCAAGGTGAAAGAGGTGCCTAAGAGGTTTTGAAAACCTCTTTAAGTGAACAGCCTTAGATATGTGGTCCAAGGTCACCAGGCCACGAAGCCAGCAGACTTCCTCTAGAGGTCAGTTCTGAACCACATTCATCAAATACTCTTTCCGGCAAGGTACATGAATGAGTGAAATCTACTGTACTGAAACCATGGCGATCCTGGAAAAAGCTCTGTCCTACAGCAGCAGCCAGCTCTTCCTTTCATTTTGTGTTAGAAAACATATTCTTTTAGCTGGAGAAAATGGTTAGAAACTAGTGTGGTAGTAGAAATGAGTAATAAATTATGTGCATTGTCAAAAAGTGGAGTTTGCTGTTTCCTTGGAAACTGAAAAATTTTGTGGGTTTATGGTATTGTACTCAGCAGAGATTGCATGAGTTCTGTGTATGTACATATGTATGCAGGCACAAAGGCCAGGCTCTCATGGCTGAAGTTTTCAGTATATAATTTGGTAAAGTACAGCTAAAAGGATTTCTCTGTCTGGGCAATTCAGAGAGCATAATGGTGGGAAATCTTTTTTCAGCAATTTGCACTAAGAGTAGCTAAAGGAAGGGAAAGTGATTTGAAATCTTGGTCACTTAGCCAACTATTCACTTTGTCTTTTATTTTATTGCAGAATAGAACTCTGTTCAGAGTCCAGTTTTGGTAATTTTGTGATCCTACTTCAAGGAGTCAGAACAGAAAAAATAAAACCTGCTCCTTCCATATTTGGACAAAAACAAAAATTTAGAATTGGTGGTAACAGCATAACTATGTATTAGGATATATACTGCACATAAGTAAGACAAAAACTTACACTCATTAAAGTAATATTTAGGAAACTAGAAAATATAAAATCATGAAAGTCAGGGACAGGAACCCTAAGGCTCAGAAATAACATCCTGCCACCCTTCAGCTCCTTAAGGCCTTTAGACTCGTAGCATTTTGTTTATAAATCTCCTTCACTTCCAGTTTTCAGACAAGATGGATCTAGCCTATGGATTAAGCATTTGCTCAGAACTGTTACTCCCTCTAAGGCCGTAACACCTAAAGAGCTGTCATCAACACTTGTCACCAAATATTCGCTACTCTCAGAGCTAGAAATACATTCAGCTTTAACAAGGGCCAGCAGCAGTTTGAGAACATTTCTCTTGGCACAAGAGCACTTTTCCTCAGCAGCTGTGCAACCCATGGTGTCAAATAGTTTTTCCAGGCACCATGTTAAAGTCTGAAAAATAGATTTTTTTTTCCATTTGTTTTGGTGCATCACTCCACTATGCAGTGTTTCAGCCCTGTCTGTGGGAAGACTGTGAGTTGCAGATTTCAGTAAAATTAAGATTTAAAGCCTGAGGAGCACAGCATAGAGTTAAAGGTTGTGACAAGGGAATCATATACTCCATAAAGAGAAGAAAGGCCAAAACAAAATTAATCTCATTTATGTTCTCTTTTTCACTAAGATCTGGATGTCCCGATCCATAGCACATCAGTTCTGGACAAGCAGTTTGTCACTGCTCCTCCCGTGGCTGAGTAGATGCCTATTCACTACAGTCGCAAAGGCCGGGTATAAAGATCTTGGGGGCTAATTAATGAGAATTCCTTCAGACCCAATGCAAGCGTAACTGACACTTTTTTACACTCTATGAAGGAGAGGGAGGACTACAGCTTCCAGCTGCAAAACTGCAGAACAGATGTTTCAGCTGTAGTGGGGACACAGGTGTGAGGACTTAAAACTAAAAAACAATTAAAGTTTAAAGGGAACATTTGTCCAAGTAAATAGGGGGTTGGTAGGCAACAGATTGCTGACATTCTGGAAAACTCTTGTAAGTGATAGTATGTATATCAGGGCTTTAAGATCAGTTACTACATTTTTACAACCAACTTACAGCCCTTTTGAGGGAAGTAAATTTTTTTGCTAGTTTATGTACAGGGAACCTAACTTTGAAAGGCTACATGACTTAATGAAGGACAACAGCAGAGTCGGTGCTATGGCATTAACACACAGTTCTGCCTGTTCAGCTAGACTGGCTAACGCTTCATGCAATTGCAATTCCCCTCTTTACGGCCAGATGTCACTTGAACGGCCTGTCGAGAGAGAAGACCTGGTGACAGCTCTAATGTCTTAAGAGCAGTCCGAGTGGGGCTGTCCTCTCCCCTGCCACAGGCCCTTAAGAATAAAAAATATATGAAGCTTTTCATACATTCTCCCCTTCCTCCAAAAAAAAGCCAGCCAAACCACAGCTGTGAGGAACCGCAACTTTTTCTTTTTTTTTTAAATGAAAATATCAATGGCTTTTGCTGGGTTTCATTTCTAAGGCTGTCCTCTCAAGAGAGTTAACTAGCAACTTGCTTGAAAATTAAAGTGAAGAGTCTTCCGTAGGTTCCTCTAATTAGAGGGAAGGGGATCGTTGTCTTTCCAGGCCCCAGAGGCAGCAAGCAGAGGCACAGGCTTCCCATTGCCTTCCTTGGGCATCTGACAATGCCCCAAACTGGAAAAGAATGGGAAAATTCAGAAATTCATACAAAGAGCATTTTAACCAGAGAAAACAAGCCAGTATCTAAAAAAAAAGATGAGTTTGTTGGKTTTTTTTTCTCTAGGAGAGCATTCAGGAGACTCACTGGGATGAGTAACAGGATTTTTGTCTCATCTAAATGCAGTATTGAATTTCATGATAAAAAGCCTCACATTTTTCCTTCTGGTGGTTGACTCCTTATCAGCATTAAATTGGTTAACAGACTCTGACAGCAATCTTTGCATTACAGGTGGCACAGAAATGTCAATTTTAATTTAGCATTACATATACAATAAAAATTCAAAGCTCATATATGAAGGAAACTTTAGGAGCCTTTCCTGAGGAAAAAATAAGCAAAACTTTTCTTTGAAGGGATAGGGTCAATGTGCATAATATTCCCCTGAAAATCAATCTCTATTATGTATAGTTATTATACATATAATGTATGTATAAATATTATATATATGTGTACACACACACATACAACTTTATTTCCACCATTCAGGGCACTACATTACAGACATTTACATTTCCAAGACTCATATAATCCACTTTATGCTGTTTTTGTCAGGTCTCATAATTTCTTTCAGAAACTGTCAGTGCCAGCTGAATTATATCACTGAACTGGTTCCCAAGGTCAAATGCAGAAGGGGAGAACAAAGATTCAGTCATCTTCTAAGTTGCAAGGTGACAGATTTTTTTTTTTTTCATAAATAGTCTGAAAGTTACCATAAAGGAGAAAACAGAAGGGGACCTGATAATGTATGCTAACATCTTAGACTTTCCTCTGATGTCACACCTGGCTGAGAACAATTGTCAAAATCAAGTGATGGATTAAGTCGGGTTACCAATATGTAGGCAGTCTTTTTGCTAAAGAGCTGCAGGTCTGGAGTCTCTTTAGTAGGTGATTATAGGCCAACACCAAGTTTCACTGCAGAGCTTTGTTGGAAATCTGCCTCAACACTTGATCTTAGGAATCTAACCCTGGGTGATCCTCTAGGTGCTAGGTGTTACTGTAAGATGAATAACAAAGACCCCATTAACCAATTCTTTCGTTCACAGAACAGTTTCCCCTCTCCCCATCTGTTTAAATGCATTATTCGTATGCATAAAACATTTTGTTAACCAACACAATAAACAACAATGACAATGAAGAATAATGCCTGTTGCGTAAGATAATGTAGTTCTGAGTCTTGCTTGCTACCACATGCTTACCTGAATGCTGCCAGGACCATCTGTTTCGATGGTGCATTTTCTTTTCTTAGAATTTGATTTTCTTTTATCAGCTTTTCTAGAACAGCAGATGGGTTTTTGTCCTCTTTGTGCTGCTCCTTCTTATTCCCTGTCTTATTGTCTTCTAGCTGAAGGTCCTCTCGTGAGAGCTGAAAGCAGGTCCTATCCAGCAAGGGTTTTTGTCCTGACTCTTCAGTCTCCTCAGACCTCGTGGGGGCAGACAGGAGGCTGCACATGGCATGATGCTGAGCAGGTGCTGTTGGCTGCACACCATCAGCCCTGGATGGAAAGCCCCAAGCCCTGCATATCTTCCTTCTTTTACTGGACAAACAGATATCATCTCCAGCCATTTTGTTAACTTGATGTGCTTGAATATCACAACCTATGTGAAGGTTTTTGCCTATCTTGCAGATGTTTCCTCTTTCTCCTTTCAGCAGTAAGTCCAAGTGATGCCACAGTCTGGAGTATCTTTCATTTCAGCAAAGAATTTACAAAAGCTCTTTTCTTTTTCCTGACAGTGACTTACCCCTAGGAAATAAAATACCACATGTGAAGTGTGAAAATTAATTTTCAAAGGTCTCTAGAGCCATGATATACTGCACATTTTTGGCATTTTTTATTGTTCTTTGGGGGTTTCTGCACAATCCTCTTTAAAGGGTTAAAGACTTGGTTTACAAGTGAGATACACATGTGCAAACTCAGCATGCTCAGGTAGGAAACTCCCAAATATGAGACTCTGGGTCCATTCCAGAAGGTCCCATTGCACAGACCTTGTAGGACTGGGAGAGCTTCATGACATGCCAGTAACATTAAGTAATGAAATGCTGAGGTATGCCTTGCTGAAGTCATCTCTGCTTTACAATTTGTAGAGTGAGGCAGCCAGAATTTACTGAGGCTTTGTGTAAGTGTATTGGCTTCCTTTTTTGACCTTGTGGTTTTATTGTGTTGTTTTGTTTTGTTTTGTTTCTGCGTGAGTACAAAGAGTCAGATGGCCCAGGAAGGTGGAAATAAATCACATCACAAACCCTCCTGCCATTTAAGTGGAGGCAGCATCTGATAATAAGGATTACAGCTTAATGAGCTTGCGATCTAGCATGCACTCATATCAGTAAGTCCCTCGGCTTTGGACTTGAGTATCAAACCAGTGACTCAGGGTTACACGAACAAACAGACTGTATTTGTAAATATGGTTTGTAATCCCATCGTACAAAGTGATTACTACATTACACAGATGACCAAATGCATTCACAAGGGAGTGTCCCAGTCTGGACAATTCACTTCCACACAGTGGAAAACTGACAGGCCTAATTCTGATCTTACATTGTTTTCCATGGATTTTGCCAGTGCAAGTCCGGATTCACATCAGTGACAGCAGAATCAAGCACCAGACCTGATGCTGACTTTCTAATGTCTTAAAAAGATTTGCATAAGGTGTTTGCAGTGTGAGCAGGCCATGAACAAACACCTCTGCTTTGGGAATCATTACAAATCTGCACACATCCTACTTCTGTGCCTCCAGGGAAATGCTGCCTAGACCATCAAATTTACCTTGTTTTGTAATCTACCGTAAAACAAGATGAGCACATAATGATCATGGGAAGAGATAACCAGCTTCCACTCTTGGGTTCACTTTATTTAAAGGAGCAAAAAGAACTAAAGGGCTGCTTGTCAAAAGCCAGAAGAGGATGTCTACTTCCCAACTGGTACGTTTCAAAATGGAGACAATTCACTGGTGAATGAATGGACCTTGCAGAAGCCTGAACTCTTTAAAATACAGTGTCATGTGCCTGGGGAGAAATTCTCTGGTGCTGCTGGTAGAAGTTGGTCTAACTGTAGCAAAGCAGCAAGCATGATAAAGGCAAAAACGTGTTCTCTCTGAAATCTCAGCCTAACACTGAACAAAAAGCTACTTGGAGGCAAAGCTACTGGGAAAATCGGCTTTACCTGGATACTAACAAAAACTCTTCCTGTCTGCAACAAAAGGAACATCAGAAAATTAGAGCAGTAATCATTTCTTTGTAGAGTTTACCCTACTTGCAATCCAAGGAAATCAACCAGTAAAACTGATGCGCTACCCAAGACTTCTGCCATCATTAACATATTGGTAACAAAAGCAATGGTAAAGAGATCCAAGTAGATGCATGGACCAGATTTTATAAACTGGAGTGCCAAAAATGCAACTGGCATGGCACTGCATTTATTATGTATGCTTTATTTTATTTTATTATTGCTTTGTGTTTTATAAAGTATAACATTTATTTTAATACTTCATCATGCAGGGAAATAAGAGTTGCAGTAGCACAGGACTGCCTGTATAGTAACACCTTTTTAAAAGGCATTTTTGAATCCCTGCCTTAAAATGTGTACAATGTAATGCTTTAATAACCTTTAAAAAAAACTCAGGGACATTTCTCCTGAGTCCATTCTCTCTGAGATGACCAGGAAATGGCAATGGGAAACAAGTTTCTCTGAGCAGAAGCTCAAATAAAAAGATTCAGCAAAGGAGTGATGGAGAATACCTATTCTCCCTGGCCTCTCCTCCTGTATACCCTCCCCTTAATTAATTATGCAATCTGAAATTTTGGATTGTTCAGCCTTGCAATAAATAACCCTCCAGCTCCTCCTAGTGGATCATCGTACCCTGCAGAACATCCCCGTGACGATCCCGTTACGGCCTTTTGAGTTGCTTGCCATTATTATCGCCGTTTATTTGGCAGCGCTTCCAGGGAGCCCAGGCAGGACTCGGACCCTGCTGGCCTCCGTGCGTGACAAATAAAAGCAACCATGACACAGTTCTGTTAATTTGCACTGACAAAATCTTCTCTGAAGTTTCCACTGCGCTGAACTCCTACTTTTGCCCACGTTTTACACTTAGACTTTCAATAAAGGCCACAGTCAGGGAGTGGCTAGCATGCGAACCTGTGTTGGTTATATATTTGCACCATTGCCCTGACAAGGAGTCCTAGTCAAGGGTCAAACTGTTATTTTAGAGCTGTAAACCATCTGGCTACAGGTATAACCAAGAAGGGAAAGCGAAGGTGAGTGGTGCAAGCCTGGCCTCTGTCTTTTCCCTCCTCTGCATATTCGGGCAGGGTTTCTCAGGGCATCTCTTCGGGGGCTCGTGGAGCCCGTCCTGTCCCTCCTGGACCAACAAGCACCCCGGGGCACTCCGATCCCTGTTCCCAGCAGTGCAGCTGCACCTAGGGAGCGCTTGCTGTGCACCCACACCCTGCCCTTTCTGCTTTGTTGGCTCTGATCGGAATAAATCCGGTTTCTTTCTGTGCTCCTTAGTCCAAAAGGGGCTCATCCTCCTGCTTTTCAAGCAGTCTTTAAAGGAATCCTTTACAGGAACTTTAATGATATTTAAGTACATGTTTAAATACCTTGATGAATATGTCTCCTAGTGAGTGCAGAGCTGATTTATGTATATGCTTGCACAGGTAATGTACACCACAGAAAAGAGCTTTCGAACATGTCTTTGTAAATTGCCCTATCTACCATTTCCCTCTGTCATCAATAAAGGAAAATATTTCTTCATCTGTAAGGTCAGCAGACGTTATTTAGGATTTTTAGGTCAGGCCAGATTGGAACTGTAATGACCACAAAAGAAGAGAAAGAGTTCCAAAACCACAGAGACACACAAATAATAATTTAAAATTTAAAGCACCTTCTAATTCTTTTTTCCAAAGTTCTCAGAAAACCTTGATAAGGAGGTGAGATTGGGTGTTGGAAATATGAGATACACTGACTTCTTCAGAGGTGAAATGTTCAAAGACTGGCCCCTAACAGGGTGGATCATTGGCAACTTTGGGGCATGGAGGTTTTTAGTCCCCTCGCATGTGCATGCTTATACAGAATAAATATGTAATTGACACAACTGAAACAGACATCCCTCCGTACATACTGCTGGCTGTACAAACTTCTTCCTGTGTTTGAGAGCTTGTTTTTCTTTTTAACTGTGTCAATTGGTCAAACAAAATATCCTTCCTTTTCCCTACAAATGTGGCCTTCTTTATACCCTTAAGCTATCACAGCTGCAAGAACATTAAAACTATGTAAATGACATCAAATAAGTTACTAGTATACCTAAAGGCACTCAGTCCACAAAGGCTTATGCTTTTACAGCTCTTTATACCTCTGGCTAATTAATCACTTGAATTCAATGGCAATATTCAGAGCTTGAATATAATATTCAGCTAGAACATGTCTATTAGATCAGGACTTTCGATGGCCAGATACATTATATAAAAGTACATAAATAATGTTTTATCTCACTAAGAAGTTTAATACCACTTTTTCAGGGAATGCATATTAATTTTTTTTACAATAGAAATATGATCATATCATATGGTGGAAAAGAGAAAGGCATTGACCTTAAAGATCTATGAGAATCTACAGTCAAGTCTATGACCTACAACTTCTGAAGAAAGCAGTACTGCAAACACAGGGCAAAATAACCTGAACTCTGGCATCAGCCAAGGAGACTAAGTGCTGGAAAAGACAAAAATCCTGTGTTGGTATTACAAAGTGAATAAGGGGAACAAAAATCATAACTCAGCTCAGCCAAATACAAAGAAGCATTACTGCAGTCTGGTACAACTTCTGAGAGACAATTTTTCCAAACTCCCCTTTTTTAATAATTAGAGGGATTCAGAAGTCAGGTAACAGAAGAGGAAATTTTTTAGTACAGGTGAGGCTAATAGCAAAATCTTAACGTTCACATCTTTTGCAGCTTGACTGCTAAGTGAAAAATTCATGAAATAGTGAACTTGGTCTGAAAGTTCAAGCTGCTGTGCACCACCCTGATAGCCAGGTAATATTTTCCAAATTGTTTGAGCTGCATCTCTGATTCCGAAGCAAGCTTGTGTTAAAAAGAATCACCCGGCATCATTTTTCTTCTTTAGACYGTAAACAGATGCCAGACATTCATATCAGTTCATCTGGTGATGCTCATGCAGTAGCTCATTCCTTCTTCCTAAACAGTGCTTCTGGTTGGAGCTGCAACCAGTCTCCCTGCGAGGCCAGTAGGGCAGAGCCGCAAACAAAACCACGTCCTGATCCGAGTTGTCACAGACTAAATATAGTTGTACGCCATCAGCAAGAAGTGATCAGAAGTAGCCAGTGAAAGGAGACAGCGCAGAGGAGGAATAGTATTAAAAAAGGGGAGGGAGAGAATAAAAGTCATCAGTTAGGTACTCATGGAGAAAAAGATTGAATCAGTGAGGCAAAGAACGTCTCAGCAGTTATGGACTGCAAGCGATTTAAATAAGAACAGAAATCACCCAAGGTCACTCCCTGACAGACTTAGATACAGGACACATCTTTATGTCACTGAAATAAGCCAAATAGACACAATGATTTTTTAGTTATTAATCATAAAGGGAATTTACAGTTTTAAAGATCTTTCTCTCTCWCACACACACTCCTCTCCCCCCCTCCCCATTCCGCTGAAACTAAAGTATCTGGGAAAATTACAACTTACTTTAAAGTAGGAAGCACTTTCCTAATCAGTATCTTACCTTGTTTCATTATTTAATTATTTTCAAAATTTAGTACTATAGTAATTTTTGCTGTTGACATCTTTGCAACAGCATTACATGCTGCGCTATGTATTTAAGGCTAGACAGCAGGGTATAATTTGTCTTGTATAATAGTGTGTATTAATTAATCAGCAATATATTATTTTGATAGAAGGCAACACTACTCAGCAAAGCTAAGTGCAAAGCTCAAAATTCAGCCTAAGCTTTTATCCTTTGTACTGAATATGAGATCATTTGATTTCTTCACAAAGGTAATTTTTTCTGTCTGCATCAAATACAGATAGGTAAATAGTGTTTCTGGATATCATTTTAAGGATTGCAGTATTCTCATTATTTTAACTGCTACAACATAATCTCAGATGTGCCTCAGTTTGATATAATTAACAATAACTGTTCAATGAGCACATACTACTGTAATAACATAATCCTCTACAACAATCAGACAGCAAGCTTGCACTAGGAACAGGGAGAATTGGACATGCTTGATGGGTCACTCAAGCTATGGCAAGCTAAAAGGTTAATCTAAGGAAATGTAGATAGAAATAAAATGGAAATATATTCCTGTGTCAGGCTTAGCTGATGAAACAAGTCTTCCTTCGTAATATGATGAAAAGGTCAATATCACATCTGAGTTATGTACTCTGTGTTTTCACAGGGCAAACACAAGTAATTTTTTGCTGGAATTGTACTACCTGCCTTCTGCAATGTTCCCCATAATGGGAACAGTTTTATTAGCCGAGGAGAAGAAACAGGCAATTTATTTATAACTCACTAGGACTAAACCAGGTGTAGGTTGCTGCTTTCTGCTTCTAGCCACAGAATGCAATTCTGCTGAGTGCCACGGTGTAATTCATTGGTTAGCTCTTTTGCAGCCCAAAAACAGAAGATTATCAGAGACTGAGCATTTGGTAAGGATTTACTGAAAACATAACAATGATGAATAAATGTTATTTGATGGCTGTCTCATTCCCTGGCACACTTTCATCGCAGTATAGAGCTGGACAAATAAATGTGTTAGCCCAACTGGGGGGCAGGGGCAGGGAGGAGGAAGGAAACACAGAGGGCAGAACTGAATAAAAAAAAGAAGAAAAGAAAACAGAGTTTCTTCTTTCCTTTTTAATTTTAAATAGAAAAAAACAGTAAAATACAACTCCAGACAAGGGGTTTTGGGGGCAGTCTTTAAGGTCTTTCTCAGGAAAAAAATATTGTTTTCAGTTGTTTTAATCTCTTTTTTACCCTTTCCTTTAAATATGGGTCAATTTTAAATGAGAACAGTGCTTTCTTGAAATGAAAATGTGAAACATTTTTATCTAGAAAATGTCGAGACAAAATAGGCTGACATTTTTCATTATTAAAATGTCTAAATGAATGCTTCTGCACTTAAGTATCTTCCCCCATTTTTTTCAGCTAAAGTAAATTCAGGAAAAAATGGTGCCTCCAAAACTGACACTGCTTTTCTTCAGGGTGAAAATGGCACACACCAGAATCTGAAGGTCTCAATGGCCCCATGGCCAATTTTTTTTGGCGTCCCTCTCCCACTCATGCTTAACCCTTCATTTTAGCTTATGCAACACCCCGGTAACATTTTCTCTGAGTGTCAGACTAACAGTACACCTTCTCCCTGCACACTGAGGAGAACTTAGTACCTTTGCTGGATAAAATCACATAGCCATTTTTAACAACAAAATTTCCACCCATCTCCCATCTCAGTATGAGAAGATTCTCAGATTGTCATACAGAGACAACAAAGGAACAATCTTCTTTCCTACATCCCATGCTATTAGGTAAAAAGGCTTGGATAAAAGCTAAGGGGAAAAATCCACCAGGAAGGGACAATGTCCTGTGCTGGCTCCACGTGCGGGCCTTCTGCTGACATTGGACGTGGTCTGATTGCAGACATAGCATTAAATAAACCTGAGATGGTCCCCCCCGAGGTCTGAAAGAGTTACCTGTGGCCAGTGATCCTTAATGCCAGCGAGGGAATTACGCTGATGGCAGACACCACATCTCTTTACCTGAGCTGAGGAGACAGAGAGAATGTGCAGCAAATATTTGGGAACACCTAGAAGGAAGGGGGCTAAGGCTTGCTAGAAGAGACCTCTGCTACTTCTGCAGGGAGCCTCTGGGAGTGCACTTGCCTCATCTTTTTTAACTTCCACTGGGGTTAAACTCCTGAAGCTCAATTCCCACTCTCCTTGCTGCCTAAACAGTGTCTCAAGCCCCTTCTCTATTCACTTCAGTACAAATGGCTCTATTCTGCAGCAGTAAAGCATAGAGATGAAAATCTTACTCTTAATCTTCTTGCCTTCAGTGTTGTCTCAAGGACAGTGCACAACACCTCTGAATCTGTGCAACTCCATTTCTTTTCATATCACTTAAGAAAGTTCAAATCATGGACCTGCACTCTAACTGCACACTGCAACTACCTTTAATTCTGACATTCTGTTAACATTGACACATTAGCTGAGTTCCTGCAACTTACTAAAAACATGTGTTTTCATCAGAATATAGCCCAACATTAGGAACTAGAATTAGCACTGAACCTTTCCGCACTCCATTCCCTCTCTCTCTCTTGCAGCATCCCAGTGAGCTGACATGCTGGGAGAAGCCCGATTTCTGGCATGTGTGGGGGATAGGCAGTAATATATTAGGAATTATAGTAACTATTAGGAATTATATTAGGAAGATATTATATTAGGATTTAGAATATAGTCCAATTAGGAACTTTGAGGGGGGGCCATGCAGATCTTTGAACAGTGATCAATACATTAAAGAACAGAGTGCCTTTGAAATCATGATGTTTTAATTAATTTAATTTATTTTGCATTTTACTTGTCTCAGAAAAACATTCCTTCACTTGCGGTGTGTTCCCAGTATTCATAACTGATCCTGCCCCAGCACAGAGGAATCGGACAAACCCATCTCTTCAGAACATATTCAGCTCTCCATTTCTAAGCTACTCTGATGAAGGGGCTAATCTTTGAGCAGCAACCTGCAAACAAAATCGGAACATTTGCCTTTTTTGCAAATATGTGCTGACTATCCGAGACTTACATACATAGGCAACCCTTAGGCTTGCTTGCTCTCCTTAGAGGACTTTCTGATGTTGTACCAGCCAAGCCTTGCTCTACTGCAACACGCCAGACTGCAAATCCGTTACAGCACAACTACCAGACTGTATGCTAGAAGGAGTAGCAGATGCACCCAGTGACTTGGAAAAAGTAGGTGTTATGTTTAATTATGTGATATAGTTAAAAAGGAAGCAACAACAAAAACATGTATGCAATTAATAAAGGGCAGGAAACTTTAATTACATTTAAGCAGGAAACTTTAATTAGATTTAAGCAGCTACATAACATTAGGCATGTGTTTTGCTCAGAAGAGGCAATTTGCTGAATACAAATCATTGCTAAGTCTGAACTGAGAATCTGGATCTCTTTATATTACTTAAATTCAAGATTTAGATAATCAGGATTAGAACACCCAAAGTCAGATTCAAATATCTCCAGAGTATAGCACAAATAAATTGCTTAAAATTGCAAACATCTGGTGTGGGGGTTATCATCCTCTGACTTTGAAGGCACAGCAATTACTAAAAGCCCTTGGTGATTATGAAATGCAGGATGGCGTTACTTTACCACGGTAGGCTTTGGATAATATTAAATACACCTACCCTACACTTTAGAAAGGGGGTTCCCAAAGTGTGTCCTATGCTGTACTCCCAGCCCACAAAATCTTCCTRTGCAGTCTGCAAAAGGAGACTTTTGTGGCCATCATAAAAGGACTTTTGTGGCCAGCGTAAAACAAGCAGATTGTCAAAGCTACAGTGGACACATCCTCTTTCATGTGTGCCAGGACTAGGCTGGATATCTGGTCTCTCAAGAGGCTGGACCTATCCCAGAGCAGCCCACCTTTGCAGAGCTTTCCACCCGTCAAAGCCCAGAGAGTCCCAAAGGTGCCCACTGCATATGTCCCTGTTCCCCTAAACTTGCCTGAAGTTGGGCCTCTGGCGGGATGTCAGCTTAGCAGGATGCTGCAGCTCAGAGAGGAGCAGAGCAGGGACAGTCCCGGTGCCACAGCACTCCCAAAGCACCTGCCCCCACTCCTCCTCAGCTGGGCACCATCTGTGGGAGGGCTGGGCACATCAGCAACTGTTGTGCCTGTGGATGGAGACAGTGGCCACCCCCAATGGGTGGACTTTCTCCAGTGAGTTAATTAGCTCAGACAATACACTGAAGAGTGTAGGGTATGTAACACTCGTACCTCAGTACTTTTGCCTCACCATTGCTGCAGATGGCAGATGATTTGCCCTGGCTGAAATACTGGCAGTGGTATACTGTGTTTAGCGTGGGCCCTGGCTTATAAATGAAATGGGACTCCCCACCCTGCTAACCTGTTATTGTCCCCAGCTTTCCCTGATTTTCCTGCACGTGTGTGATGTGCCACTGGATGTTGAACAAAGGGGATAACAGCGACTATTGAATACTGCTTTGTTCCCTGACCATAACCGGTTTTGCACTTGGCCTAGGTCCTTGATAAGGCTAGATGTTGTGAAAGAAAACCAGTCTGTGATTACATCGTTACTTGGAAGACTGTAGTCCAGCCTCTCAAATGCAAAGTGCAAAGCTTTGATTGCATAGGCAAACTTACCTGTGACACTGCATATTACAGTATGCTTTACCTTGCCACCCTACCACTCTTGTAATGGAGGTTTTAAGGGAATCTTATTAAACACGAAAAAGTATTGGGACGTAGGGACTGATATCTTAACAAAAATTAATGAAACCAAGTAAATAAGGGAAGATGTTAGTAAGAATAATACCCTTCAGCACATTTCCCTTCTGCTGTCTGTTTAAGGGGTTTACTGGGTTGTCACTTATGTTGTGATTTCACTCGTGTAGCTAATTGCATGATTTTGCTAGTAATGGGCAACAGGATTCTCTTCCACAATAAAAATTCATCTGATGCATATGTAAGATTTATGGATAGTACAAAGCTTAAAACAGAACAGAAGTAATCTTGAACTGATGCAAAATTCCCAGGACAGTAGAAAAAGCAATGGTTATAATAGAATTTTAACTAGCTCCCACTATATTTTTAATACATACACAAAAGTGAATACAGTATATTCTATTACAATAATTTACTTTTAGAGATATTTAACAATAACCAGTTGGAGGGGAGAACAGCAATGTGCTGATACTGAATTATTTTTAAACAGCACTTTGCATCCAAATGATGTTAATGTTGCTTTATATGTTACATACTTTTAAATACTTGGTTGCTATAACTCCATTCCAGTTTCAGTGATTTCAGAGGATTTCCACTTATTTACATCAGTGAAGAATTCGGTGATGCTTTTTCATGCACTTTGGCATTTGGCCATAGACAAACACTGTTCACTAGCACAAAACAGTGCTTCATGTGAATTCAGATAAGAGGAGAATACTTACCTGATTAAAACCTGAAGGGAAATGAGATTGACCCTAATCGTGAACTGACCAGTCTGGGTATGTCTGAAGCAGCCTGTGACCAATTAGTAGTACTATTATTGATTCACATATTGGAGCACATGAGACTTTTATTTACCTCTTGATTGTTCCCCATTAAAACTGTCCAAGAACAGACTTTTTTGCGTACAGACCAATGTTGTGTCAGTCTGACTCCTAATCCTTACCAATCTCATTACCAAATACTTCATGGTGGCAGTGAGATTTCCCCCATGTAGTTTCTCTGAATGCCACAGTCCTGATATTCTTCCCACATGTGGCAGAAATCTTACAAGAGGTCAGGTAAAAAARAAAAAGAGTGGTTTAGAACCTTAATGATTAATCTTCAAGCATTTTACCTAGTATGGGGCAGCTAGCTGGAGTCATTTCTTCTCTCAAGTATTAATTTTTAACATCTGTTTCTGCTATAGGTGGGCCTCTCTGAGCTCTCCAATGCTTTGATCCAGAATGCAACTTTCCCACGTTCATGAGTGTTTGGCTCTGGTGTTTTGGTTGGGTTTATGCCATCTCTCAATTTTATTATACTATGTTGTTGCACTTAAAAATAGAAAACTCCATCTGCTGTTTGGGAAACTGAACTGCCCATGCTCAGAGAGGGGACTGCCATTCAAAAAGTACTGTCACAGCCCTATGAAGATCCAGTCAGGCTGCTTATTTTCTCTGAATCCTTTCCACTAAAATGAAATAACAGCAGAAGAAAAGAAGTTGGTCCTGGATCCTGGCAGGAGCTCCATTAAGGTGGATTTGTTTCCATGTGAGTAACCCATCTGAATTCACTGGAACTCGTACAGCCACAGGGTCCACGGTCAGGCAGATGAATGGAGTGACTCCCACTGGCCTCAGTAAGGTTTGGTCAGGCCCAAGGGCTCTGCACAGCTTCTCTGAGGACACAAGTCCTCCACAGCACTCAGCACAGCCCCAGAGCTCCCACAGATCTGCCGGGGGGTCCCAATCTATAGCAGCCTCTTCGAAAGCCTGTTGCTGAGGCTGGACTGTCCGCTGCCAGAAAGGCATGGGGCTCGCAGGCCCGTGGCTGGAGGAGGGAAGCAGGCTGCTGCAGGAGAATGTAAGGCTATTTAAGGGATGGAGTTGCAAAAGCGTAGAGAAGTGCACTCCAAATAGCCTTCTCCCTGCTATAATTCAGACCGTACCCTGGGATAGTGTACATACTTCAGTGACTCATTTGCAGTAACTGTTCATTAATTTGTCTAAATATTTTCTGTTTTATGCACTCCCAGCCTCTCCGACTCCTCTCACTTGTGTACATCTACCAAATACATTCCTGCAGAGGCAGGCGTGACACTGCTGGGAGCTGGAGAGGCTGGCGGGGAGGAGCAGTGTGGCCGTGGGAGCTGGCACATGGGGGCCAAGGAAGCAGACGGAGGCGACACACTGGGAATGCCCAGGATGCCAGCAGTGAGCTGGGGCATCAGGAAGCAAAGATTAATGTTGCAGGGGTAATATTCCCTCAGTAAATCTGTTGAAAAAAGAACCCGCCCAAAACAGTTCATTATTATAAAGAACTAAAGAAATACCCCTACAAGCATAACTCCAGCTGAGACCAACTGGGAGAAAGACCTCACACAGACATGTGATAAAGAGGAAACTTGAAGCTCACAGCTTAATATTTTGCTCCAGGGTTTTGAGAAACCTACCTAATGCGTCTGATATTTGGAACTCACAAAACTCAAGGGATTTCAGATAAAATGGTAAAATAAAATCAGTGAACTTTATCCATTTGTCAGAATGTCAAAGTTGCTTTTTAATGAATACCTYGACACTGTGGCATTTGTCTGGGCCTTCCACTGGATGAATATTTTCCTTCCAGTGGCCTGATGTTTTTCTTCTGGTACATATCAGGGTAGGGATGAGAGAGAAAGCTGTACTTGTGGCACTAGGTTCACAGGGTTTTGAATGTTGTGATCCCATCACAAGACATTAATTTTCATTGCATGAGTTACCTCACTGAGTTCAGAAAGGCTATTCTCATATCTAACATATGTTTGAGTTGCTCTGACTTAATGCCAAAGCATGCATCCCCTTGCAGCTCTTAATCAGATCAAACTTGTGTTAGGGGTCACAATATGACACCCTCAGAGTCAATCTCCTGGTGACTCGCTGGGTCACAGTGCTGTCACTACTTTCAAATATATACCTATATACCCACCTACTAGACTGTGAGATGCACTCGGCAATCAAAGCTCTTTTTATTTTTCTGGAAATAGTAGTTTGCTCAAATGCCATTTGGGCTGTATTACATTCTGTTGGTCACTGTTCCAGAATTCATTGACGGCAGACAGCATTTGAGGATTCAGAGTTTTCAAAGATTTATTAAAAAAAATTGGAAAAATCAACAGTGCTAACTAATAAAAACACTTAAAAGTAGATTCCAGAAAAAATACTGCCCTGATACAAGTGTAGCAGCTCTAAACTGTTTTTAGACACAGGATCTGTTTCAGCCATTCAGACTGTGCTTGAAAATTTGCAGAATAAATTGTTTTGTGATCCTTTAATATCTTATGCACAGAGGAATGAGCTGTACTCTCATGTCTGCGCTCATGTCAAGCTGCCAGATAAAGTGCTAAAGCAGAAATAAAACAAATACCAGATTTCCTTTTTGTCTGGCTTTAAGAAAAGTATACAGAGAGCCTAAAATAAATCCTCATTATGTTACTTTACTTAAAATAAGATTAGTGAGAAAATAGTTGAACACAGGAAAAATTCTTCTTCCATCACAGATTAGTTGTCAGGCCTTGATAAAGAGACTGAAGATATTCCTTTTATCTGATGGGAAATCTTTCTTTCTGGTCTGAGCTATGACAGTTTTATTCATTAGTGTTTTCTTTCTTTCTCTTTTGAAAAATGCAGGTGGGTTAAGGAAGCAGGCTATCCTGGGTAGGACAATATTAACTTAGGAGTTGGGAAGCTAAGATCCAGTTTGCTGTTCCCCACAGATTGGGAAAATCACTCAGGCTCAGATTTTCACATTTCCACTGAAATCATTTCCCTGAAGAAGCTGGGACAGCATCTCTCTGTGCCATAATTCACTGTCTGGAAAATAAGGGTCAAATCACCATTTTAAAGTTGGGGCATGAAAGAATGACACTAATTTACACCCCTAGGGAAAATACAGATATGCATATATGAACTGTAAAAAGAATTTATGTCTTGGAATTGTTTCTCTTATGCCAATCAAAAAGGTAACTTGTAGTAAATACATCATTTATCACCTTGTACTGAATTTTTTTTTATCACATGCATAGTAAAAAGCAAGCAGATGGAAGCCAGTACTTGGATGGTTAATCTTCCTGAGACAAAAGGAGGTTAGTGCCTTTGTGATTTGTAAGCACTGGGGGCACTGACCATCTTTTTGTTTGGTGTTTGTACGGAGGCCTGATCCACGACAGGCGCTCCCGGGCTGCACAGTACGACAAACAATAATGAGAACGAGCAGGCTTACAACCAATTTGGACAACCACATATCTTGTGCAGACTCAGCGAGATCACATTTGTAGCAATACACGCATGAGACATTCGAGGGTTTACATTTGTTTTCAAAATGCAAGGATAGAGAATGCCAGGCCCTGATCTTTTAAAGATGTGTCAAAATGAACTAACATGGAGAGAGGAAAGCAGCATGTATGTCAAAATGAACCAGGTTATCATGGTGTAGCTGGAAAGGCACATCTCTCAATTGTGGCAGTTTCCTGAACATTAGTAGTGTGATTTCATTAGAAATATCAGCATTTCTAGGAGAAAATATTACTTAATACTTAAGGCAAAAAATTATGAACTAACAAAGAAACTGTTGGAAAGTAATGTGTTTTAAAATCAGAGCATCACAGACAGATTTATCCGTTGTCTAGAATGGATGATTCAGTAATCATGGAATCAAAAATTATCAAATGCTGTAGCACAATGTTACTTTGGACTACAGTKTTGAGAAACTGTGGACAGAGTTTTCTTTGAACAAGCAAAACAATACATACTGTCAGTGACAGCCTACCTAGATGTTTGCGCCTTCTTCTTTTGGCTTCTGCACTAGTAATTTTCCCTAAGCAATATCCTACATTATGTGTCTGTCCTTACCAACACTTTTCCACCAACAGTAAGACTGTAGCAGATTCTTTCAACGTTATTCCTTGCATTATCTTCATATTTTTGTCAATAGTTTCTTATCAAAACAGCATGAGAGATCCAAAACCTCAAGACACTGAGTTGTCCGTGCACTTATACTTTGAGCAGTAATTGTGGCATTGCTGTGCTGCTGAATATTGAACATCCAGTCTAGGTGACACATGTCAAATCTCCAGATGTACAGCTTAGTGCTCTGATGAGCTTCATGACTAGAATGGCACTAGTAATGATTTGGTCCAGTACATGCACACTAAACTGAAATCACACAGCTCATGAGGAAAACTAGATCAAGACTAAAGTCTCAAATTTCTCATTTAAGGAGGCCCTCCAAAAGTTTACCGAAGCTCTTTTGAAAATTTCCTAGTCATTTTACTCGTAAAACATCTTAACTTAATCCTGAGGGACCTGGGAAAGAATTTTGGGGCAAGAGATGATCCCAAACTCCTCCACCAGGATTCATCATAAAAGGAAATCTACTTGTTCCAGAATATCATATGGCAGATATGGTCATCTATTAAATCTCTGAAAGGTATGAGAAACAATACAGTGCTATTGTAGATATCATGTGCAATTGATGGATTACACAAATCAGTACCTGCCTGAGCTGTTGATTGGAACATTTTAGATTAATTCCAGGATTATGGCAGCTGGCTTTGGAAATCCAACCCTCCTTTGGAATCTCAGAATTAGCATATCAGGAAATTATTTTGCTTTTCAAAATCTGAAAGGGTTGCAGTTGTTCATTAGAAATCAGATGATTTTCCACAAGAGGATATAATAGAGTACAGAGTAGTCAGTGATGTGACTAGGTTGCAAGTGTCCTTGGATCATGCTTTATATGTGATTGATGCTGAAATTTAAATATCAGGATCAAGAGAAAGAAAATATGGATTTTCTTGACATCTGTTTCATCCTTCATTGTTGAAAATAATTCCATGTCTTCAGTCAAAATTAATGAAAATGTCTGAATATTCAACACTGCTGAGGTAATTAGGTATCGTATTTCAAGAATTTGGGCTCCACTCCTGCAAACACTTCAACTGGTAATTAGCTCTCTTCTACTAGTTTCAGTACCATTGCTCATACTAATTATCTGCCTGACTGGAAACACACTGCCAGAGAGAGTTTATTGGTAACGTGTCCCTGAAGGCCTAGCGTCACCAAATAGGGACAGAGACATAGGTGGAATTTGGGTCATATGATTTGTACCTTCATGATATAATTCACATTAAGACGTGAAACTAAAGCTAAGAAATGTTGATTTAATTAAAAAATTATGATCTACCAAACCTGATTATAGAATAAGGCTAAGTCAGCATCTTCTTGGTGTCCTTTGCAATACAATTCAAACCAATTTGCGAACCCAAAGATATCCCTTTTTTCTAATTAAAGGAACAAATGTCACATCTTTGGCTGACTTCAGTAATATGATGTAGAGTTACAAACACCAGTTGTCTGACCCAGAAGTGCAGCTCCAGAAGGGGATATACAAACTTGATGAGGAAAATGAAATAGAAACAGGTTAAATTACCAAAAAAAAAAATACCTATGAATAATACTTCTTCACTTTTACTGATTCATTTATGTCATCCATATAAAAAGTTTGCAAACTGTAAATGAAATGTGACATCTGGCTGAGAGCTAAACAGAGCTTTTAATCAGATACATGTCTCTTGCAAAGAAAGAACTTCAGCTCCATTACCTTACACTGAATAATTGGCATCAGTAGCGAGAAACTACTTCTAAATGAATGAGTTTCTAGTAAGCAACTCTGTCAAATTTCCATGGAAATTTGATCATGGGAAAATTGCTTAAGGGAAAAAAATGGCACAACACCTGATGCATCCCTTAAAAAACAAGGATTCCTTGGTATGATTTCATTTAACAAATATTTTGTAACAACAGAACCCCCAAATGTTACTCATACTAAGTAGTTTTGATTCCTTGTACTTTTCATCTGACTAAAATGAATTAAAATTTGCATGTGGGTACTCAACATCTATCTAGAGTTAGGATTGTATTCCAGTTTATGTAATTTGTATTTCAATGTGGTTTTGCAGTTCGAATTTGTATTTCAATTTATGCTAAGCAGTAAATAACATGCCTTGAAAAAATTAGAAACAAATTATTTTTGAGTTTTGTTTTGCATGAAACATTTTTTTCCCCCCATTATGGTATCTATTTCTTTTCCCATCTTAATCATAACTAGTAATGACAGGCTATTTTCTGTGCAGGCAAACTGCAGAGGTTCCATCATTATGCAATACACAGCAGCTACCATTGCTCTCAACAGGTAAGAGTTAGGGCAAAGCTGTGGTCATTTCATTTAGTTGCCTAATTGGAAAAAGAGCTCTTTGGAAAAGCATGCAGTTTTCAGACTGACTGGAAAGGAATTATTGATGAAATGTTAGGAGTATTGATGGGACGTATGGAGGGAATTAAAAAGGAAATGCCTTCTAATTAAATATCTGGTTTAGGCTTAGAAAATGTATGTTTTCCTGGATAGGCCATTGATCTACTCTGGGATGATTGTTCCTACACAGGATTTGACTGTGCAGGAGATGCTCTTGGGACAGGAAAGAAATCACTTATCCATTAAGAAATTCAAATTGTCTAACAGGAACCTTTTCCCCATTCTCCTGCTTACTTCTTCCGTTGCCATCTCCCCCAAATAAAATCTTCCCACCTTAAAAAACAAGCTTGATATATCAAAATTCCCTGCCATGAACATTTCCAAAATGCACTGAAAACATCCCAAATATATTTTATGCTTGATCTGAAAGTGATGAGGTTACCCATGCTGCATGGCCTCCCCTTCACATCTACAGAAGACACCCCACTGCACTATAAGAAACTTGAGACCCTTGGCTCAGGTTGCCAGGCTCTGGGCTCTGCAGCAGCCCTTCAACAGGCTGGATGGGAGCACTTCAGATGCGAAGGAAAGCAAAGCAAATTTTCATCGGAAAATTGCCTCATTTCTGCTGAACTTTCCCACAAACTGACAAGATTCTACAGGATGTTTTGATTTCTTCCATGTTGGCTTTTCCTGACAGGAAAAAAAAGTTTCCTCTGAAAATTTCCATGCAGCTGCACTCCAGATCTTATGCAGCAGCATGCTTCTTATCAAGTGCTAAGAGTTAAAGGGAAAAGATCTAAAGAGCCAGGTGATCAATAGTACACGTGCGGCTGATGTTAGAGTGGGTTCTGTAGATCTCTTGACGGTACTGCTCAAAGCGTACAGTGAATTGCCATAAATATCTTGACATAAGGCAATGTTGTATCAGTGTGGAAATTCAAACTAGACCTTCCGTCCTTAAAACGCTCACTCTTTAACCACAGGCACTAGGGGCAGCTGCCACGTCACAAATCTCTCTGTATGGTTACTTTCTGCAGGAGGGCAAGCAGTCACCTGCAAGCATAGATTACCTATACGTGCTATTTGTCTGGATCTGATTGATGAAGTAAAGGTTTGAGCAGGATCTTCTGGGCTCACAAAATAATTTAACAAAGTATCTTTTCTTTAGGCTGGTGCCTGAAGGTACATGTATTTTGATTTTGAGCACAGTGCTTTTTGTTCAGGTTTATTAAGTTCCTACTGTTCAGCTGACCTTGCAATGTTTGGGGTTTTTTTTTAACATTGGCAGCATGATGAATGATTTTTTCCCCCAATTATTATAAAGAAAGTCTGAAATGTTTAAATACTGGCATCTTCCATCAAGACTGTTTCGAGGAAATAAGCTGTTATTTGATTTCCTGGTGGGAATATTTCTTGTCAAATACATTTTTAATGCACTTCTGGTATCTAATGAATTATGTAGCATGCCCCTTTTTCTTCTGGCAAATGAAGCTTGGAAGAAATCAGGTCAAGTCTGATGGCAAAAAATGATATATTATTCTGAAATAACCCTTAGTCTGAATGGAAGAACTATTTTGATGGAATTAATTCCCTAATGAAACAAAGGAAAATACTGCAAATGGGCTAGACCTTCCCATTTTGTGTGTGGCCAGTAACAACAAAAAAAGTGCTTCCAGTAATGCAGGGGGCAAGTACAACAATTATGGGCATCAGATGAAGGTAATGAAAGCCAGGTACACAACAATCAAAATAAGTTTATTCTTCCCTCAATGCATAGCAGACCTGTGGGACTCCTCGACGGAGGATGTTGTGGAGGCAAGAAGCTTACATGGGCTCAGGGGGTGGCTGGACACAAACTTCAAAGAGAAATCCATTGCCACTTACTAAACAGAAAAATCACAGAATGCTTAGAAAATCCCCTGCCATCAAACTGTTCAGACGCTGGAAGAGTATTAAGAGAAAGGTCATATATGTTTGTCCTGTTTCTCCTCTTCCCTGGGCACCCATTTGTAGCCACTGTGGGAGGCAAAAAGCAAGCTAGAATGATGCCTGGTCTAAACTGTTATAGCTATTCCTATGTTGATATCATTATGAAATGGTGAAATTCTTGAGTAAGAGAAAAATCGCCAAGTCACCTTTTGTGATATGATGCAAAACCCAAAAAACACTTTTCTCCCTCATAAAGGTTTGATTAATAGTTCTGTGGAACAGCACTGTTAACTCAAGGGGATATATATTGTTCAATGTGAGATGCGGGGATGACTTCTAGTATTTCCCTCCTCTTAGCTTTGCTTCTGTGATGCTGAGAAACTGGCTGATTCACTCTAGGATAATTTTAGATGCTCCAGTTAGAACTGAGAAGAATTAATATGTGTATTCAGGAGAGCCATTCTTATATCAGCCTTTTTGAGGTAAAACTGGTCCTTTTTTCCTTTTACAATATTATAACATTTTGGCAGGTACATAATTTCTAATTAAGTCTTGACCACCACAACACTTGTTCCCTTTTAAAAATTGCTCATTTATAATTTTCATGACAAGAATCAAATTAACAGTTTGAATTGCCTTGAGCTAATACCTTTCTCAAGTCCTGTACATCCTCTACCTACATGTTCTATTTTGGTTGGGATAACCGGCCTTCCACATCAAACTGGGAAGATTATTTGTCATGTAGGTTTTACATTTAATTAAATGTCAGATACATTGCTTTTTGAGCAAATATTTCTTACTGTTTGAGCTCAATTTTTCCCTAGGAGATTCTTGGGGAAGAAAATTCTTCTTTTACCTTCTGCTTCCAAAATACTGATTTCTCCAAAATTTCAGTTCTTAAGATAACCAAAGATGTCACACAAACTTCAAAGGCAGAAAAAAGGACAAGTTCATCCAAACACAGGTCCTTTCTTTTCACCAATACTACTGCTTTTCAATTTCTTTTTTTTCCTGAAGAGTTGTCATCAGTCACTGACTAATGAGAAGGACTTGAGCTAGTTAAAACCTACCTTGGCAAGATGTCTGAAACCTACCTATTAATATATTATCTCCTAAAGTTACTTTGCTCTTTTTCCAATCCAGTCATGCTCATCCATTCAAATCCCACTCTGTGTGACTCAGAACTTGAACATGAACTTGGATTATCTGTCTCCCAGGCAAGTGACCTTGTCATCAGTCTAGACAGTATGGAAGCAGGTTTCTCTTAATTTCTTCTTTGGAACTCTTCCCCTTGGATACACTTGATTAAATATTAATTGTCCCCAGAGAGAAAAATGAGGATAGGGTGACTTCTACTGGGCGAAAGTGGGAAAGTCATGTTCCAGTCCCTGCTCTGATGAATATATAATAATATATGCAAAACAAAGCAGTTTTTTACATGGAATAGAGACCATTCTGGGGCACTCCAAGGTGCAACAGTTTTTCACCAGTTTCTCTCTCACTGCAGACATTTTCTCCAATGAAAGAACAGGAAGATAGTGATGAGCATTGACAGTGTGCCTGCCTGGGCTTTTCTCTGCTGGACTAAGCATACTGTGAGCTTCCTTATCCCTAGACTGGCCCCGTAAATGAGACGTGGTGGCAGAGGTGAAGCCAGAAGTTATCCAGACTTGAACAGCTTATTACCTGTACAGTATTTGTGAGCAGCTCATTCAAGGTCCCAGACATATATGATTGTATCACCCCATATGAGTAGCCCGTCACACCTCAGTGTCTGCACACTCTGCATGCAAAATTCGGCAGGGAACTTCACATGCAACAAATGAAATGGGGTTTCTTCACAGGCACTACAAGCAAAGCCATGGATGTCTTCATCAGATCTCACCCTCAGTCTCTCAGAAGAGAGAATGAGTATCACAGGACATCTGGACAACAGATGCAATATGTAATTCACCTCTGTCTACCACATTTGTTCTCTTATAAACTGAGCAAAACTCAGGGACATAAATCTTCATTGTAAATGACTACAGAAAGTGAGGGATAATGAGGTCACAGGCACTCCACCTCCAGATGGGCAATGGAGACGTACAGGACCAGAGTAAGCAGACAAACAAGAAGAGGTGGGAGTGAATCTGCAAACTAACATATAAGAAGAAAAATGTGCTACTATAGTAAGCAGTAAATTGTGATTCATACTATGTATTTAATATCCTTGCTCAAAGCCTGCATATGTGGTAATTATTCACTTTTTTTGTACCTTTTGGTGTTTCTATCTTGGCTTCGTTTCCCCTGCTGGCATAAATAGTTGCAAGACTCTTGTGATATAGGCTTTCTTTAAGGATGCTATGTACTTCATGCAATGACATGGGTGGGAGGAAGAACTGCATGTCATACAGGGGTAGCTGGGAGTGGGGGGAGATTCAGCAACACAGCATTTGGAATAACAGCAATGTAGCCAGTTAAAATGAACACAAAGTAAATGGAGAAGTTATGATCTGAAAAAGGCAGGTATTTCTAACCTTGGAATTCTTTCTATAGCTATATAACCATATATAGGAGGCTCTGCTTCAAAGAGATAACATTGGAAACAGGAGATAACTGATGGATAACATAAAACACATCACTGAATTCCAGCTGACTCAAATTTTCCACAAACACTTTTTCACACTGAAAAATGCATGCAAAGGCTGATTTGCAACACTTTTATTTCGAACTCATTGGAATGGCTTGGCCTGCCAAGATTTGAAACAGACATTCAAAACTGGTTAAAATGTTTCAGTTTGGCAGTTTTGGGTTTTTTTCCCACTTTTTTCATTCTGAAATAATTTGTTTAAAAATCTTTTGTTCAGAATAGCGTAGACCTCAAGATAATTTAAAGAGGCATAAAACCCCATTATTTCTCTCCCCCTGGAATTACCTGAAAGGTCTTTTTTAGACAGTGATTGAATTTTATATTGGTTTTGGTGGGAAAACTTAAAAAACTTTGGTCTTGGTTAATTTGACATTTTCCTTTTTTTTTTTTTTAAGTTCAGTTATGGATCTGAAGATTCAATTACAGCTACAAATTAAGATGACTATGTTTTACTACACCACCACTCAGCAGTAGCAGCACATCAGAGTTGATTACTTTGTAGGCACCATAGAAGAAATAAGCTCTCAGGAGAACTTAGAAGGAGAGCAGTGCAGCGGCTGCCTCGATTTTGGCACAGGGAGAAGCATGAAAGAACCGGGGAGAGGTTCAGTGAAGGCAGAGGCATTGGGTAAGCAGAGGAAAGGCTGCTCATTCTCACTCCACAGTGTGAGAGATCGCATTGGACTAAACTGCCATGGCTTTCCCAAGGCAAAGCCTGAGGTTGGTCCCTCAGGACAAGGCAGAGGACAGACAGTGCGACATGGGGACAGGGAATCTGCCATTCCCTCCTCAGGCCCATGCTTCCCGCTGTTCTCCCACCCRCAGCAATCCTACTTGGATGCAGCACCGTCATGCTGAGAAGTCTTCCTGTAAAAGAACCATTTTAGACATTATGGGGGAGCTGACAGCTGACAAACTCGGGATATATTTGTTGAGGAAAGTGTCCTTCATCTGTCTGAAACTTCTACCTATGTCAGAAGCACTGCAGCTTTACTATGTTCCTTTCACCTATGTAGCTCAGCAGAATGAGCCAAAATACCCATGTAGCTCAGGGGAATGAGCCAAAATCGCCATCGATGACACGCTTTTCTCTTAAATACTGCATTTGATTGGCGATGTCAAATAGTTAAGAAGAGACCAAGAAAAGGAGAAATCAGAGCACATATAAATTACCCTAGATGGCAAAATAGCTCTTATGAAAGATAACCACACATGCTATTTAAAAGACACTGAAGTAACTGAAATATGTTTGTTACAGGTCCTGTTATCTCTTTAAAGAGAGAAAAAACGGTGCTCTGTTTCCACAGTCACTGCTTCTGCTGCTTTCCCCAGTGGCTTTTGCAAGAAAACCTGAAAGCCAGCCTCATCATCTGAGGTAACTTTCAAACCAACACATATTTTCAGTGGCAGCTCATTATTTTTTTAAAAGGTTCATGGGAATTGCTCTTCTTTCTGAGGCAAGCCAGGTATATTTCCATGGACTTTATGTTAGTCTTGATCTAATATATTTCAAATAACTTTCCAGGAGAATAAGAAAAGATTGTCCCATTGCATTCCTGTTCTCTCATGATACCTGATTTAGCAGCACCTTTCAGCTCACATGTCTTTTTTGTCCAGACTGAGGAATCAGAAGCAATAAAAACACATACGTGTTGCTCTCCTGAACTGCTTGGCTCTAGCATCTGGTCAGCAGGCCATGCAACTTCTGAAGGCCAAACAAATAAAAAATCATTTGTGTTTAGATTTCTTTAATTTCTGGGCATGGATATTTGCAGCTCTCCCCCATGATAAGTTGGCCTTCACAGAGCATTTAGTTGGCCATCAATCTGATTTCTGGTGTCTAGTAAAGGGTTCATCTTGACCCAGTAAGGTAAAAGATGGTATAGATGGGGGCAGGGAAAGGAGAGGAGGGGAAGTCTATGGCTTGTACAGAAATCTGAATTATCTGACTATTTGGGGAAATGCTCTAATGAATGTCTTCTGCATACTTTCTGATTAAAATGCAGCATAGGCCTCAGTGCTGCCCTCTAACCTGTGATGTCATACAGGTTTTTTTCCCCTTTCAGAGAGGGACAAATTTGAGAGTGGTGTGGGGTTGCCCCTGCAGCTGCCTGTTATTGTGGCTGGGGTCACTGCTGCTGTTCCCGAAGCGCTGGGTCCCCTGGGCTCCCTCATGTCGCTGCTGCTGCCCCCCAAAGTGCCGGGTTCTCCGGGTTTCTCATTTCAGCCCGGTTGTGTGCTGCTAAAATCTGCTGGCAAACATAGCAGACTACTAACATTTTTCTTTGCCTGCTCTAGGAAGGCAATTGGTTCAGAATTATGCGCAGAGCGGCCCAGGAATTACAGCTAAGCTAGTAGACCAAACCAGTAAAAATAAATAGAGACCTACAATGATATAGTCAGAAAGTACTGGTAAAACCATCAAGGCAGGAATAACCATGATTTTGTTTGCTTTCTCAGGGAAATTCAATTTAAAATTAATTGTTTATAGTGCAGAAGAGAGAAATATTACAGGCATTGAATACACTATTGCTTTGGCACGTTATAAATGTGTATAGTAGTATTAGAGAACTGTACATTTACAGAGATTTACAGTGTCTCTACGCCATACGGTAGAGCTTGATAGGGAGCCACCCTGGGTAGTTACAACATAGTTAACTCCAAAACCTGAGCAAGAGAGTCTCATGAGCATGAGCTTTGCTTATAACCCACGCTGACAGGCAAAACATATTCCCTCAGGGCAGAGCCACACGGCCAGGACTGCACTGCTTTCACCGTTTGAGCTGGTATTTCTGCAAAACACCATGCTGAGCTATCTGTCTGCATCAGTTTGCACCGACCAGCCTGCACTGCTTTGCTCTCTAGTGGGCAGTACAGGGGCCTGGAGGAAGAAGAAGAAAAAAAAACCAAAACAGCAAAGGAACTGGATCACTTGTGCATAAGGCCTAGACACCTTTACAACTTTTTTAAGAAGTGCCAATATCTTAGTGACTAAAACCACTTGGAACAAGTCCTTGCTGAGCATTTGGGGTTCAGACAATTGCCAGCTGACATGCACGTTGGGACTTTGTCCCTTTATTTAGACAGCAGCACAAATTGCTAAAAACGTGAGTGTTTTAACTTCACCAGGTTGTCTGCTTACCCTAGTAAAAATAAACCCTTCAACAACTGCAAAATTACAGCTGCAAAATTTAGAGTTGTTTTTTTCTGCCCAAATACATTTTCTCTAAATTGCAGGTGCATACTACATATGTGGGGTCATCCCTGTGTGTCATAGGTATATTTCATATACTTAGAGCAGTGTTTAAAGTTTTGAAAGGTAGGCAGAGTCTGTTACAAATCTGAGAGAGAACTAGGAGTTGCATTAAACTACATGAAATGCAATACACTTTCTACTTCATTTTGTCCCTCCTAAGAAACCTCAGTTCACTACTGAGTTCTTGCTGCCCTTTGGCTGTTGTCACTTCTTTCCTTCTGCTTTTGGAATTTCTCTCTGATATTAGTTGTAATGTTATTACTTCATCTTCAGGCAAAGCCTCAAAACAGTAAAAGTCATCACAAGTTGTTTTCATGACTGTTTGTTTTAAAGGAAGCAAACATACACACTCCCAGGCACCAGGGCAGAAATGATGCAAGTAATCTGAAGGGATGCTAAATCTGCATTTGCTAGCAAATGAAAAATAAATTATTCCTTAGCTCTATTTTTCCATGAATTTTCTGAGGGGAAACAAGGAAAAAGAGCGAGCAGCACTCTCTAAGCCCTTTATGGGTAGGGCTAGGAAAGAGTTTAAAAGACTCTAATACCTCTCCCTTATGCAATATATATTTGCAAAGATAAGTGTCTCAAGAAAGATATATTGGATTTCTGAAAACTGACATGGGGCACACACACATATATCTTGTCTTACTATATGCCACTAGCATTTTACAAGGGTTTTCCAGGCACCATTTAACCTTTCTTTTTTAATTCCTCCTTCTTATCAATCTCTTGTCACATACTACTCTTCAGAGCAGAGCCTCAACACTGTGCCGCAAGAGAAAGGCAACATCTCTGTCAGGATCCAGGCACAAAAAGAGACCTTTTTGTCACCAAACAGCTGAGCATAGGACTAATGCTGCTGCTTTGGGAAGTTATAGGAGATAAATAAATTACTGAGACCTGTCTCTATACAGTGTATCTGTTCCCTAAAGCCTGTGTGTGTTATTATCATCTGCCCTTCTGAGGAAGACAGGAACTTTGAAAGACTTGAAGTGAATGAGTTCATAGACACTATATGAAAATATGATGATACACTTTTGATAACTTTTGTCATAATTTGATGTAGGTATTGTTCCTTACAGGATTGAAAATGCATGGTTTAAATATGACCACAGCTTTTGCAGCCGTATGATCAGGTGCAATTACTCACAATGAGCAAGCAGCCGAGTCCTGTTGTCTGACACCAGTGAATGTAAAGTTTTATCCTTTGCACACAAGCTATTGTATAGGATGGTGACCAAAGAACCTAGTGAATTTTGACTTTTTGAAAGTTATGCTGATCTCTTGACACTGCAGAGAAAACAAAGCACCCACCAAAAAGCAATCACAAATATTTCTGGCTTCTCTGGGGACCTTCTGGCTGAGGTAGGAACGGGTGCTATTTGCCACCTTAAGAGCTTCACAAGCCAAAATAGATTTGCATATGTGTCCTACTCTTGGCAACAACAGCAACAGCTGTGTCCTGTGGCTTGAAGGACCAGTGACATTACTGGTTATCGTGGCCTGAGGCAGAATTGTTATCTAACAACAATTAAACCTAACTTTTAAAAATCTATTTTAATGCTTCCTGGCAGTTTGATTTGACACTTTTCCAAAGGACTGCAAACAGCTGCTGTAGCAGAACAGGACAGACTTAGCTCTTCTTGCTGTTGTGTTTACTTCTGTCATGAGTAGAGCAGCTGACCTGGCTGCAGGCAGTGAAATAGTCTTCTGAGCTCTTTCTCTTTAGAAGCAACAGGGTAGAAAAATGAGAAAGCAAAATTAACGACCAAGTAATTTGTTGTGCCAGAAGAACCTACAGCTGAGCTCTGTCACCATTGATGCCTTCACTAAGTACCATTAGAGCCACTAGCTGAAAGTGTGCAATTATAGATCTTGTGAAAGGTGGCATTGGTATGGTTCTTTAAGAAGAGATGGTGTGGAGACTAATAAATAGAAATTAGTGAGGGAAGGATAATTTAATCTGGCCATCACTTGAAAATGCAGCATCAGTTACGTATTACTAATACAGTATCCTCTGCATTAAAAGACTACCATTTATATCATTAAAAGACTATTCTGAAGATATATTTGACTTCAAGTAAGGTGACTTATGGTGGGAAAGCAGTAAGAAGAATTGCTGGTCTTAGAGACCTATATCCTCAGTTAATAATGTTTAGGTCTGGGAAATACTGAAAATAATATTTTTAAAAAAGCTAATCCTATGTCTGCCTCTGAATTCTACTGTCTGTGATCCTGGCTACACAGGTGATACAAAGGACATTATAAAGATGAACAAAGATTTTCCCAGGAGAAAGTAAGGTACAAAAGTCCCATTTGCACTACCCTGAAATCAATGTCCCATGAGAGGGGGAGGATGTACAGCATCACACTTTTGCTCTTCACTGGTCAAAACCAAGCAAGAGCCTTTAAAAACACTTTCATCACAGATATTTCTTCCTTTATAAATAAAGATATTAGAGCATGAAATCCAGTTTGGGGCCAATATGCTGCCCTGGGCAGTGGCATTAAGTGGATAGACTGTACATTTCCTAACCAACCAAAAGATGTTGAAGAATTGTCTCAGCAAGGGACTCTTGGTGAAGCTGTCCATAGACTTCAATGGACATTGGCTCAGACACTGATAAACATAATATTGTACTGAAAGGCACTGTATATTCTTGTGAGCAGCAGCACTGTATATTTTCATGACCAGCTAAAACATATGCTGAATGTTCTTTACTGTATCTCTTACTGAATAAAACTTGAATTGTTTTAAAAAAATGACTTAACCCAGCTTGTAAAGGGCTAAGTATAGTAATAAAATACTTAATCTTAATGATCACTTCCCTGGAAAGAGTTACTGAGTTTATAAACTTAGTCTAGTTATAGTCACTAGATTTATCTTCTTTTATTTTCTTCTCTGAGGCTGGATTTTTGTTAGACCTAGCTTAGACCAGTTCCATGTGATACAGCACTGACTCTTGTCAAGAGCCTTACATGTTCCTGTATATAGATTTCTGCTCTCTTTTTCCAGGGGAGAGGGGAGCATGAAAGTTCATGCCTTATCATGCAGCTGTATTTTTATAGATATTAGAAAATATTGTTGTTTTGATCCTCTATAAATAGAAAAATACCTTATATAAATCATTTTACCTCTAGCTGGTACCACTTTAATAACTCTCGAACCTTTTCTGGATGAGTGTATTCCAGGTAAAGCATGGGGCAGCCTGCTTGCTGGGTTAGCACGTGAGCTGACAAGAGAGGGCCTGAGTCTCTGAAGCAGCTGCCTCGTCAGGAACAGGCACAAGTGGGAAGCTCTCTTCATGTTCACCACGCTGCAGTCAAAAATCTGTGTCGAGAAAACAGCTGGAGAAGGGCTGCAACACAAACTCAGAACTGCCAGTTCCTGCCATGCCCAGAGAAGATATGACATATGCTAACATCACAGCTAATTCCTGGGATGTAGACGTGGATTGAATTGAGAGCGGCACGCACGTGTGCATGGGAAGAAGCAGGCAAAAGAACTGCACTGAGGCTCAGTGAGGTGCGCGCTGAAGTTAAATGATGCTTGCAGTGAAAAGTCTTGTCTGACAAGGCAACTCTGGCTTCGTTCCTAGTGTCAGGACTAAGCATCGCATAGAGTTTTGCAACATTTGTGGGTATAGCCTATAAGGTACCTATTTACAAAACTTTATAAATAGAAGAAGATTTGTTGGGCAGGGTTACAGGAACTGTGGGTCCTTCATTAGCAGTCTAACGTGGCGCGTGCTCACCATCTGTTCAGGGAAGTGGCCGGGATCCTGCACAGCTCCATCCCTCCCCACTTTATGGCTGTGCACCCAGTTCTGCCACTCCCCGGCAGGGAGCTCGAGAGCAAACAGTCTCACAGAGCAATTCCTGGAAGAGACAATCCAGCACAAACACCATGATCTGGACTTTGAATAGGTCCTGGTCCAGCAATATCAGTGCAGTTATTTCAGATTTAGTCCTGAAAAAGGAGAATTTCCTTGAGGTGTGCAGTTTTGCTATTAGCTGCAAATTGGAAAACACAGTAGTGTTTCTTCCAGAAGTGTCTGGTATATACTTACGGTGTCTTGGCAGGGGTGTACAGAGGGTAGGGTGAAGAGGAAGAGAGGGAGAAGGGGAAGAGGCAAGGAATACTGGTTTATTAACAGCTGGGAAGCAATTAAATACTGTTGTGAGAACAATGGACAAGCCAGTTAGAAATTTTGTTAGTCTGTTTTCACCACAACTTTTGAGTTGTGGATATATAATAAGCCATGAGGGCACATGATGAACTACTGAGTGAAACATGGTGTTGACTGCTTGTTAACTGAGGAAGAAGCCTGCACCTGGGACGTGATAGCCTGCAAGAAGACAACCTGTGGCCATAAACCACAGACCTGAACATAGCTACAACAGGCAACCTTAATTCAGGCATTTCGTAACTTGTGAGTGGCCTTCTCTTTGATGGTGTTACTGTTCTTTTAACACAGTTTTGTTGTGTTGTATTGTATTGTGGACCAGGTTTTTGTAAATCTCCTGTATTTCCCTATTTAAAATCAATGAACATTTTCCTCAATTGGAGCAGCTAGGCTTTGGACAACTTTACGACATCGTGCTCTTAAGAATGTCAACCAGGATCAAATTTCTATCTCTATATTTTCATTTAGAAACCTACTATCGAACAAGTTATATTTTAAAGTAGTACCATATTAGGAAAAATACTACATTTGTGTGAAGCCTTCAAAATAAGACTAGTGTGTTTCGAGTGTCAGAGTATGGTAGTTAGCAACTCTGTAATTGTTATAACTATAAATGTATGCAATTGAAACAATTACTTTTGGTTACTACAGTAACAGAAGCGTACTGTTTTTTAACAGACACAAAGCATACTTTAATTTTTAATTACCATTAGTCTGGAAAGTTTATCATTAATTTAATAGGACTTGCTGTTTACTGAATGTAAATAAATTAAATAAATTAGCATGTACAGAGAAAGAATCTTTTCCTTCTCACAAACTAAGCTAAAATGAGGAGCAAATCTTAAATGTGAGGTAAATCAGGCCTTAATTAAAAAAAAAAAAAAGCTTCAATTTCCTGCTGCCCAGAGAATAATTAACAGTGCTTTCCCCTCCTTGTCACATGCAATTCAGTATTTCAGTTTTCTTTAACCACTGAGTCTGGTTAGTGAAGCACTTCAGTGTGCAAGCAAATGTTTACATTCACTTCTGATCAAAAAAGCATTTCAACATGTTCTAAAATCCCACAGAACAGACAAGGTTTCAAGGCCCATACATTTGCAAAGTTCAAAGCATTGTAAATAMACCCTGCATCAGCTGGGTGTGTCTCTCCTGAAACAGCTGGATATACTTAGGTCACAGCAAAACCTGCGATTAAACAAGTTATGGAAACAATTACATGGTAGGTAGTGGGGCCAATTCAGATAAACTACCTTATATATTAGCTTTCTTGATGATGTGATAGAGAAATGATGCTTCAACTCTTTCAAAAGGCACAGGAGCAACATTCCCTTGGCTTGAATAAGTATTGAAGTGGAAAATACATCCAGGTCATAATCACTTTTGTCTTTGTTTCAAAGGAGGCTAACAAGTAATTCTTTACAATGTGAACCAGTGCTGAGTACGTGCTTCTGAGGAGGTAATGGATGAAAGATCTGAATACCTGTGCGAGAGGGTAGTTGGACACAGGAGAATAAATAAAGTAGGCAGCCTTTCTACTATACTTTCTTATATTTTTATCCAGCCTTTCCAGTAGCTCTAGTAATCTGGACTGCAAAGACTCCACTCCAGAGCCACTTTGCGCTTATTAAATATCTGCTAAAAATTGGACCAATCTCTGTGTCAGCAGAGACTATTTTGGCTATCTATTTTCAACTGGCACATTTCATTCAATTAGTAAAATTTCCTAACAGCAAATCTGCCCTCAAAGAGGGGGAGAGGAGGGAAGGCTAACGAACACTTTCACCAAGAGAGATTTTATGAAGTAATTCCCCAGGATGATTGGCAGAACCTGTATCAGACTGAAGTGCTGGAATCCTGCAATATAGTGATAGCCAAGAGAGTTTGAAGGTGGAGTGAAATAAGTTTATAAATGTGATTATATGGTGGTTTCTTGTGGTGATGGGGAACTGGGTTTTGCAACTGTTGGAGCTGCCATGACCTGTGTTTTGTGCTGTCTTCCAGCAGTCAGTAGTGATGGTCTTCACTGTTTTGTTGGTGGTCTAGCAGGGAAACTGAGGCCTGGGTTTCAAATCAACAGCAATGTGATCTTCCCTTATGCTTAGCAAGGAGCTCCCTAAACCACTGTGTTTTGGTTCTGGAGTATACGTGGCTTTCCCCAGGTTCTTCACACCATTACCATTTCCAGCCTCAGTCAGTCCCACCTTCTTTCTGCCGGTCTCCCTATGCTACTACAATGGGAAGGAGAAGTGCGTGCTTTCTATAGCCAAGCAGTGGTCAAAAGGAAAGAATATCTGTTGTTACAGGGACAGGCAGCAAGAGGATGAACCTCAGTGATGCAATGCAGGTATGAAGTTGCTGTAGAACTTTGTTTTACTTTTTTCCCAACTTTTTATTTTTATTGTCAATTTTTTACTTCTTCATATAATGTCTGAGCAGGTGGTGGTGTTTGATAATATCATGAAGAACTGGAGAATAGTTTCCCTTTGCTAGCTGCAATAGAAACACCAGTAACAGCTGCTTCCCTTGCCGCAATCTGCAGAACCCTGGATTCTAAAAGACAGGGGAAACTCTAAGAATCAGAGCAGACCTGAAAAGTGCAGGACAGGGGGTTGTACACATGTCCTGCCTGCTTCCCACTGTTCTTGGTATGCTTTACATTGTCAGGCAGAAAGAAACAGAGCAGTCCTTCTGCCTTCTCAAGCCAACCATGTTGTCTCCTTAGCCCAGAATTTATTAAGCACAGTAAGAAGACGATGCTGCACCATATACTTTGCCCTGAAGTAATCCTGGAAAGCAATTATATTGATATTTGCCTGGAGAACACACTACCTGCTATGCTGTCTGATTAAATATTTCAATTACATGAGTGAACCAGAGCATGAATAAATGCTTTTACTCTTTTTAAATAAAACTACACAATTTTATGATTGGCAGAAAATCCATCAACTTATAGAAGCTGACAGATGCAAAATGCAGTAGATTTATGCAAATTGCACCGTGGGTTTGCAAAATACTCAGCAAATTTTCTGTTTAGTTTTATATAAACCCCACAGGATTCCCCAAACTACACCACAGGAACAGAGAAAGTTTGAATGGATATGGTATATGATATGTAATTACAAATCTCAGAATTCAGTTGAGATAATGAAAAGTTACCTGATGAGTGTTTTTAAATAAACTGAAAAGAAAATACGGTCAACAAGTACAGCTGTGCATTTCAGAGGAAAGCAAATTCTTTTTTAGAGGTGTTGTAAATCACCAGTGATTAAATTTCATGTAAAATAAGTTATTAATAAGCCGTAAATGTCTCCCTTGTGATGAGTATCTAACATTTCTTTACTTTAAAATTAGATACAACAGAATTTCAAAAATAATAAGTCAGATGAAGCTAAACAAAAAAATATTGGAAAGCAAAGCAGTAATGTAATGGGTTCTGGGTTCAGACTACATTTATAGTAGATAATAAATAACTGATTTTATTTATCTTGCCAGCATTGCAATCTTTTTTTAAGCTGAATTTCAAAAAAGTGTTTTCCTCTCATTAGCAGATGTTGAAACTCTATAAACTGGGTCTGCACTTCAACTTTTGTTAAGTTTCATGATACGTCAATGGGTTTAGCTGAATTTTCACACAGATAAAACTTAGAGATAAAGGCCAGAACTTGTATATGATATCTCTTCTCACAGAAGTTTTAGAAATTTAGGGGAAAATCCACATTTTTATTATATCTATGGCACTACGCCTTTCTTATTTCTGCAGGCTATTAGAAGGAGTTCAAACAGTCTCATTTTTCATTTGAATGTCACATCTCTTTATAGTGCTGACGTTATGTGCAACAACAAATCAGGTTTTACTCTCACATAGATTATTGTGAATCTACATTAACTGCACAGTGAAATGAGTTTGCATTTAGCATTTGAGTCAAAGGATGGAAATCAAATGCATCTATTGAACTGAGTGAGCTATTGATCAACAGATTTGGTTGATTGTGTTCAAAAAAGAAAAGGAATATGAGAAGCTTATTCTATCTTGACTACTCTAATGCATGTTTTAGGAGGTCTAAGGGTAATTAATCACCCCCTCTGCCATAAAAAAAAAAAAGAATGAGAGAAAAAAGAGATTCAATTTATAGAGCAATGGGGCTTTTAACAGCCAAGCAAATTTCCCTATATCATTCCCATTCAATGACCCTCTTAGTCTGACATTCTGCCCCACTTGGTACCAATATCAGACTCTTTCAGGAAAAATTAGATGAGCAAAAATCTTATACAGCTACTTACCTGTGCAATGCACTATGCTAGGGAAGATGTAGAATTCCTCTCTGATCTGGAACTTTCTGCCTATATCCAAACCATATACAGTATTGCCTCTTTGCATCTACAGGAGCTTATCTCACACACACAAAAATCTGTGATAGCAGACAGAGGGTTTGGCAAGGCTACAGCAAAGTTAAGAAAAGCTGTAATTAAGATTCCCTGTGCAGCCTTAACGAAGCCTCCTCCTGTGTGCCTTTTAAGACACTGTCTGTAATTAAAATCTCATATACACTTCTTTTCACAAGACACCAGCGCACTCTGTGCAAAGCATGAATGGTGATTGCCGACAGGGGAGTTGCTTAGAGTTTTGCTCTTTCTGCATTGCTCAGCACGCACCCTGCATTTACTGCACACTGTCACATCAAATCAGACTCCATCTCCTCTCTGCGCACTCCAGGCTATTCGTTCTCCTCAGCACCAGATTTCTTATCTCATCTGTCCTATTCCCCACCTTCTGGCCTTCTCATCTCGTTTTCAATTTTCTCAGCCTTATCTGGTCTCAGGCCCCCACACCACCCCCATTCCAGGTAGGTCTACATTGCAGTTGATTCTGCATGTGGAGCTTTTGTCAGCACAGCCAAGCTAGCTTTAAAATAATTAACTCAGTAATGTTAGCAGTAAAACATGGACTGAAAACCTGCTAAGACACTGGGTAAATCCATAGTGGCCATTGGGGCTGAACCCCTTGTCACCACAGCACACAATACTGATACAGCGCTGTAATGTTTGTGCGCTGCCTCTTCCATTTGCCAGCTCCGACTGCTCCCAGCCTCCCTCTCCAAAGCTATTTTCTCTTCCAATGCCAAAATCAGTTTCTGTCCCCTCTGCATACAGATTGGGGATTTCTTTTTCCTCAGTGCTGCCTGGACAGCATCATGGGAGGCTTCCTTGTCTTGACAGCAGCAGAAGTGGCAGTAATATTCCCATTCACTTTGTTTCTGTCTCCTGCACAGCTCTATTTCCCCTTTACAGCAGGGGTTTCCATTTTGTCCGAGAGCAGAAGTGTTGTCTTATTCACTCTAGGCAATATTCACATATGTTGGGCCCCAAACATTAGCTAAAAGACAAAAAACAGGTTATTCTATGAACTTGCTTTGATGTTTTGTGGGAAAGCCAAAACAGAAAGCAGATGCTCGCGAGAGCCTGTTTCGCAGAGGAGAAGAGCTGTATCTCAGCTGGTTCTGAGCTCTAACGCTGCTTTGGGTGTTGACTAGCTAACAACCATTTGCTGTGGGTCTTCTGCAAAAATACAGATCCAATGGGAAAGCTCAGTGCAAACAAACACAAGATAAACAAACTCATAGCAGTAAATGCTTATACTTAGAATGACATAAGCTTGTTTTATGTTTGTTTGCCCAGGGTTTACTGTGCCAAAATAATACCAAAATACAAGATTTCCCTCAGCTTTTTTATAAAGTCAAATTTCAATCTCCAGCTTTTATTACTTTGCACACATTACAATTAGTCATGTGTGTTGCTTTCATAAAAGCTATATCCAAGGGGAAAAACTCCCTAAACAATCCCTTATTTGGTCCCTCAGAAGGAATTTGTCAACCACCTCACAAGATTAAATGGTGATTAAGTAGCTGCCTAGAAGGAGAAGCAAAATGTTGCTCTGCAGCTTCTGAAATATTCTGGGAAAGAGACTGAGACTTGTGTTTTCCCTGTTATCCCGGGAGGAAGTCAACCCTCTGCATGGCATCCACTGACTAGAAATAAAACTCCACACTTCCCTTATTTTCCTATCTTCTTGCAAATGCAGAGTATGTATGTTTAATTGCTTTCACTCTCATCCTCTAAGGAGCCCTTAGGCCTTATGTCTTTTCCCTGACATGCATTACTGTAGAGTCTAGGCCAAAGCAATTCAAGCAGAAGAAACTACCCTGGTGAGTTGCCTAAGCCTGTTCTCACTAAAGACTTACCTGAAATGTTTTCATCAATCTCTTTATCAGATTTGGGATTCTATTAGGTCTTTCCTTTGAAGTATCTGCGTCACTCAAAACTGGGTTTTGTTTGTTTATTTTTTTCTTGTGGTTAGAAAAATTGTTGGCATTTTTCAGCCAAGTTTTGGGGGATTTCTTTTTCAGAAGCTTCTAGCCACATATACATACATATGTCTAAACCTGCTGATTTTTTTTTTTTCTTCCAGGAGGAAACTGCTAACGATTTTTGCTTTCAGCAAGAAACTCTGTGGGTTGAGGGTATGGGGCTTTCCCATTCATTTTTATTCCCACAAAATATATTTTTCTCCATCTGTAGTTTGGAGGTTGGTACATTGTAACTGTATTGAGCTTGTTGTTGTTCACTCCAATTTATGCTCAACCTGATGTACGTAGCTGGGCTCCTGATTTTCCCCTCTCACGACCCCAGTAGGACATTGTCAGGGGCATGGATTCAGTTGTTGAATTAAGGCAATGAGTGAGATTAGAACTAGGTTCACAAGGGAAATATAGGGTCTACCTAAAGACTAACCCATCCATATTAAGTGCAAGATGCAAAATGTCCTTTGCTTCATGAAACCAAGCTTCTTTACTTCCAGATTTTGGGGGGGTCCAGCTGACAAAAGTCAGACATTAAAAACGGAGAAAAGTTGCTCAAGCCAGCTGTATGCATGAAATCATGGTGTCCTGGGGAGCCTGGGAGCTCTCTGCAAGAAAAGCTTTTTTATTTATTAGCTGTAAGCATTGATGTTTCATCAGCTCCATGATATACATTAGGAAATTTTAATTTATTATTGAAAGTGCATTAAATGCTATGATTTAATAATTACTAATTACATTACATGAGAGGTTATTTATGATCTCAGACACAAGGTAATACAGACAGAATTACATGCTGACCCAGAAAAGGAATTCTGCTAATAGTTAAATGCTCAAATATATATATATATATATTATCATTTTCAGAGTTCTATCTATTTACTGTCAATCAGGTTTTTAATTGCTAAACTTCAGCTAGCTGTTTTTGCACTATGGACTCTCTTTGCAGGGAAGCAAAGGTTTCACATACAAGAGAACAGAAAAGCTAAACAAAAGATATATAATGACAACACATTTCATTTAAAGTAATCTCAGACTCTGTTTATTTAATTCCCTATGCATTCACTTTACCTATGCAGGTTGTTCCTGTTTTTAAACAAGCAAAACATTGATCTGAAAAGGAAGTAATATGAGAAGAAGGAAGTACATTTCAATGCTCATGAGATTTGTAAGATTTACATATGCTCTGTAATCAGACATCAAGTACCTAAATGCCAAATAAATAAACTTTCTACATCATTTTGGCTGTATTTTCTGTTTTTAATCTCAATGGACTTCACGAGGAAAATCCTCGTGGCTTTGGTGTCTTTGCTGAACCCAGGAACACACAGATGCTGTACTGAATCCAGTTACAGTTTTGACTTTCTCCAGGGCTACCAAAACTAACTCCTGTGAGGCCACCAGACGCAAGTGAGAAATATCGACTAGATGATAGTACTTAACTGAGTGTAACTGATGATAAAACTTTCTCAGATGTGTGCTGTTCCTCTCAAGAACCCTTACTCCCTCTTGAGTGAGAAGCATCCAGGGCAGCTGGGATGGGAGCTGCTGGTTTGCTGCTGTGATTTCTGCACCCTGGGATGCGTGTTGGTGCCCAGGGGTTCAGTGAGCAGAGACTTCTGGCAGGCAGGGTGCTGAAAGGCAGGTTGGTGGAGAGAAAGTGAGGGGCTCCAGGGACACTCCATTAAGCAGTTATTTCTGCAGGTTTAATGGGAGAAAGGGCTCCCATGTTTCCAGGTAGGTTGAATGAAATAGTCTGGGGGGGGGTCAGTTTCTTTTGTGAAATTTCCTTTAAGTAGGAAATCTTGAGTTGCTTTGCTCTTTCTTTAACGTGAAAAGATTTGGGGGGTAGAGAAAAGAGAAAATAAAAGCAGAAGAAATGGAGCCAACCTGCAAGAATTTACTAGGGAAGGATCACTTTATTTTCACATCTTTTTTACTTAGCGTACTTAGCATGTCCCACAAAGCAGCGGGTTTTTTGTTTGTTTGTTTTTTGTTTTGTTTTGTTTTGCTTGTTCTAGTTTAGAGTTTCTGTACTAAAATCCTGCCTTTGGAGACAGAGAACCTTTTGGCCGATCACTTTAGAGGAGAGGTAGTGTAGTTCTAACTCAAAGCTCTGACTGATGCAGGATCCCTCATAAAGAGTTTAAATACTTCTTGCATGATTATATGAAGAAAAGACACAGAGGAAGTAGCTAGGTAAAATTTTCCTTAGAAACATGGTATGATGTGAGTAGAATTCATTTCAATTAACGTTAAGTACTTAACAGCTAGCTGTGGCCTCTGGGTTCATTTATTTTATAGTCAATGAACAAGTTGCTGGAGAGAACCACTCACTTTTATCTTATGAGTGCATAAATTCAGTCTAGAGGTATCACTCTCTGCTTCCATTGACTATAGAAAGACCTAATTATTGGTAATTATTATTACCAATTATTGGTAATTACTATTACACAGCTACATTCAACAAAGAGAAGTGCAGGGTCCTGCACCTAGGGAGGAATAACCCCATGCACCAGTACAGGTTGGGAGCTGACCTTCTGGAAAGCAGCTCTGCTGAGAAGGACCTGGGAGTGCTGGTGGACACCAAGTTAAGCATGAGGCAGCAATGTGCCCTTGTGGCCAAGAAGGCCAATGGTATGCTGGGGTGCATCAGGAAGAGTGTTGCCAGCAGGTCGAGGGAGGTGATTCTCCCCCTCTCCTCAGCCCTGGTGAGGCCACATCTGGAGTACTGTGTTCAGTTCTGGGCTCCCCAGTACAAGACGGATGTGGCACTACTGGAGCAAGTCCAGCGAAGGGCTACAAAGATGATTAGGGGACTGGAGCATCTCTCTTATGAGGAAAGGCTGAGAGAGCTTGGCCTGTTTAGCTTGGAGAAGAGAAGGCTGAGAGGAGATCTTATCAATGTGTACAAGTATCTGAAGGGAGGGTGWCGAGAGGATGGAGCCGGACTCTTTTCAGTGGTGCCCAGCTATAGTACAAGAGGCAACGGGCACAAACTGAAACACAGRCASTTCCATCTGAACATGAGGAAAAACTTYTTCMCTGTGAGGGTGACAGAGCACTGGAACAGGTTGCCCTGAGAGGTGGTGGAGTCTCCTTCTCTGGAGATATTCAAAACCCGCCTGGACGCAATCCTGTGCAACGTGCTCTAGGTGACCCTGCTTGAGCAGGGGGGTTGGACTTAGATGATCTCCAGAGGTCCCTTCCAACCTCAGCGATTCTGTGATTCTGTGACTAAAGGTAGATGAGATAAATCCCAGACAAGCCATCTCAATTTGAAAAGAGCACATGGATTTGATACAGCTCTCCAGAATGTAAGTTTGCACTTACAAGGTGCCTTGAAATCAGGCTGCAGCGTGGTGAATGCAGGCATGTTACCTGATTTTTCAAACTATATAAACATGCTTCCTGGGTAACTAAGTGCAAGATGTTTGCCTGTTAGTGTATGCCTAACTGCCTCTGTAATAGGTGAAGCTCTCAGCCCTGACTATCTTTTGCCGTCCACAAGATGCTTGGCTTTAGGATAGAGCAAATAAGTGCCATTTGTCTTTGAAATAGTTTTCCATTCCTACAGAGCAGCAATGGCCCTTGGAATTAGTGCTAGGCAATTTGGGAGGTGTGTGAAAAGGAGTAAAGAAAAACACTCCTCAGCTTCAGTCAGCCACGCTGCTTTCAAGCAGCTCAAATCAACAACTTTCAGCCCAGCTCTTCCCATCTCACTCTTAAAATATCTACCCAGATATCACTAGGCTCTTCTCTTCCTTTTTCTAATCCTGCGGCTCCCCCACTGTAATTTTCACTGGCTCCTATTTAGTGATAGTGCTAACAGACCCCTCATTCTGGCATGAGAGACCTCATTCCAGTACTCCACTCCTTGACAAAAATTAGAGACTTGGGTGAGTCACAGGTAAAGAATGCCAGCTGTCTGGGGTCTCAAGATTGAAAATAGTTTGACAAGACAGTGCTACATGTCAAAAGTGTATTAAACACAAATGACTTTCCATAACAGAACATCATTGATAGTCTTGCCTGAGTTGGTCTTCTCCACCTGAGAAACATCATCATCATTTAATATGAATGAGAAAGTTACATGACATTAAATTCAGTTTCCAAACTCAAATTCTGTTCTGATTGAAGATGTATAAATCTGAATTTCATTGCTATAATCATTCTACATTCAAGTCAGTGTAAGAGGGAATAAAATCTTTTCCAGCAAGCACTGCTAGTCCTTATTTTAACAACACATTTTAATTTTATGGAGAATTTTAACTAATGCARTTTAAAGAAGAGGATGGAAGTAGAATGTGGAACCAAGTCTCTTTCAATGAGTGCATATATAATATTTCCCTGTGAAGCAGCTTGCAAGCAATGCAAATGATCATCCAGAACAGGCTTATTTTTTTTAATTTTAGCTAATGTTGATTTAAATAACATTTTAGTAACTGTGAAAGAAATTTAACACTTGATTAATTTTATTGTGATTAACTATTCCAATATTTCTTAAGCTTGTTGTGTTAGATTCACTTATATTTTGTTTTCTACTGCTTTAATTTCATTAGTCCCAAAGAAATTACTGCTGATTTTTATGAAGATAACTTGGAACAGAAACAGGCCTTATGCAATCTAAAAAATCTTTAAATTGTGCATAATATAACTGTTTTTCATACCTCCTTTTATTTATTCTGAAAACAGGAAAAAGTAAGCAACTCCATTGAGCTTAACAGCATTAAAAGCATGATTTAAATACTATTAAAATACAAGTCTAAATAGGTGACTTTAACATGATTCATTTTGCTCTTTGCTGGGTGAACTGTTGAACAGACAATCCAAAAGAAACTATTAGGACAAATCAGCTCARAAGAGGTTTATGGGGGGCTGGGTTAAAGCCTTGAACTTAAATCCTGGAATCTAACTCCATTAGAATCTTAAAACAAAACAAAAAAGATTAAATCATAAGCATTTGAAAACAAGAACTGAGAGTAATGAGTATTGAGATGTGCCTGATTCTCTAGCCTGTACTTACTGCTCTGAGACATATTAGCCCTGTGTTAAGGACCTCTTTCACCTATCAAAGGCTGTGTGTGGGCTGAGCCTCCACAAGAAAGACTTGTTTTCTCAGGAGTGAATAAGTCTCTCCAAAACGTCCAGATGGTAACGTTAGCAAAGTAACATTCTAGATTGATTCTAAATTTGCAAGGTCCCCAGGGCAAAAGATATGCAGAGAAATATCTGTGTTTCAATAATAGTTTACCTATAATTAGAATTATCAGCAGTAATGATGCAGGAAAAAGAATGCTCCCTAGTGGATATAGCTTATCACATCTCTTGCAGCTACTACATTGCCATCCAGTCTTCACTAAATGAATACTCTGGATGTATTCAGAACATCCCTATTACAACTGACAAATTAGTGATGTCTTTTAAGGGCTCAGGAAACTAAGCATGATCGGTCACATGGAAAATGCAAAGAACTCAGTTGTGATCACAAAGTGCCTGTGACTGATTATAACCCTGTGAAACTTGTGAGAGACAGGAACAGACTCAGCTAGAGCAAAGGCTAGAACAGAGAACGACATTTTCTCAGCCAGCCAGAAATATCCAGCTGCACCTGCACTTGCTCAGTAGTGCATATAACATAATTTTTAAGCTCATGCTGTCTCTATTAGCAGTTTAGAGCTCTATGATTTTTCAGTGTATTGGTTAACAATCACATGACATTCTGGATTTGTAATCCCTGAAAGGCTTTTCTGCCATGTTATTTTTTAATATATTTTTTCTCCAGCTTAGAGCATACAAACTAATACTGAAGTTATCCATTAGCATAAGATAGGCTAGGGGCAAAATAAGTGAGCTACAGAACTGGCTCTTTGCAGCATTGTTTCTGCTTAAGCTGTGCAGGCTCACTGAATCAACTCATGTAACCTGGCCAAACAGGGTAGTAATGGTGAAGTGAGAACAACTATTTGGAAGAGCTCAGTGAAGCCATGATGAGCAGTCAGAATAAGGTGGTTTGCACCTCTCACTATTGCTAGAAAGATAAACTGTTCAGATCTGACCAGCTGTTAACATATATCATTTAAAATATTTATTTCCACAGTTAGAGAGAGATTCCTGTAGTTAGAAGCTATATCATAGAATGCTCTAAGAGCTGCAAAGTATCTGTTTGTGCATGCTAATGCGTATGGCTGTAAAAAAGGGAACACTTCTGCTTTCATCAGCAGAGTTTCTTTATGCAAGAAGCAATTCTCTAGTAGCCCCTCTGGCAGAATACAGTTCCTTAGTGCCAGGAGAACAGGAAAGGAGTCCCTGCCTGGAATTAGTCTGCCTTCAAATGTGAATTTTCTGTGTTGCAGGGTGAACAATCACTAACACAGGACCACTCCAGTATATAAACTATTTTGTTTTACTTCTCTAACAGGTTGTGTTCAAAAACACTGAACTTCTCTAGATATTTGAAGTATTTGTTCAGACCATTCTTGGATATAATATTATCTTTTATCCAGTACAGCACACTCCCTCCATTGCACAACACTGCCTGTTTAAAGTAAATTTAATGCTACTATTAATATTTATACAATAATTAGCACAGCATTACTTTTCTTTAGGTTTATTTGTTGGTCGGACCTCAATTTATTCAACTTAGATTTATTTCTATTATTCAATTTCTCTAGCAATTCCATCTCCCATCAATTAGATTACAGAATTAGCAAACAAAGATTAGTAATGTTGTGGGAGGAAAGAAGTACATTTATTGAACTATGGTAACAGAAAACATTCACTTTACCTCTTCAGTCATTTTTGCATTTGCCTTTACAGATGTCCCATTAATTTACAGCCAGGGATTCTTTTATTTTTGTTAATCTTTCTGCCGCTTGTGAAAGGTTTCAGCATTCACCACAGTACCTGATTATTAATGTACCTGTCTTTTTCCTGTTTTCAATCCACCTCAGCTATCAGACGCTTTGGAGGATATTCCTACTAACAAATTTCATTAGTATTGACTGTTTACCACATCAGATGTTCAGTGTGCACTGTCAGTTTTAATCAAATGTTTGCTTGAACAGGATCCATTATTGTCATTGTATTGCAAAGAGCCAGATTAGTAAGGTTTTTCACTTTCAGATTATTGAATCTTTTTGATGAACTGGGCTGTTCATAGTCAAGCAATCATGAGCCTTTGGTTATTAAGAGTCCTGGAGAACTCTGAGTGGTACAAGATAAAGGGGTTTCAGTCAGCACTCTGGACTCCGTTTTGTTTCAGCCTCTGTTGCCTGCCCTGTGGAGCAAGTCTGAATGCACGATGAATGAAAGCATAGAAGCATTGATTATTGTCTGTGTAATATATATATATGTATGTGTATCTGTATCTGTGTGTGTGTGTGTGTATACATATGTATGTATGTATATGTATATGTATATATAGAGAGATCCCTGAAACACCAGCTAAACTATTTTTGGCTTAAACAATATAGCGTGACAAATTTACACATGGGTATGGTTCATAACATTTGCTTTGAATTCTCTTTCTGGAGAAATTAATTTCTGTTGAGCTTCATCATCAATATGTTGAAGTGCTTGTTAAGACTGCATGTAGCCCTCTGATAATTTTGTTGATGGATGATAGCTTTCTACTGCGGGAAGAGATCGAATGCCTAGGGCTGATTCTTTGATATATATTTGCATTTTTTTTGGCCATGAAGTTTTGTTCATATGCCAGTATCTTAGCAACAGCAGACAGTCTTATTCAAGTAAGTTCACTAGTTTCTCCCTGGGAAATTAATATAATGATGTCATCCCAGTCTAATCTATTCCATTGCATTTAGAGGTATAGAAGATCAATTTATTTAGTGCTGTGCACTACAAAGCAACAGCTCCTGGAGCAATTAGCCCAGAAAGGGCCTAAGTAATGTTGCTCTGATAGGGAAATCAGCCGTTAGACAAGAAATTTAGTGTCAGTAAGATACAGCTCTTCAGGAGACTGTTTGATAAGTTTGCAACCTGGAAGTTTTAATGTCATAAAATTGGGGATCAACAATAACAAGGTAACTTGCAGCTTGATTATATACAGGCCAGTCTTTATAAATGCATAGGCCAGAAATCAAAAGGTCATGTAAATCATATATTGCTTAGACTATAGTGGAAGAAAAATAAGCTCTGTGGGAAATCGTACCTATACAGCTGTAGAACTGCAGTCATATTTGGTACAGTATTAGTTCAGTTGTTTGGGAGAGAGGGTTCAAGTATGTATCCTAGTATTTTGTGCTTGAACAAAGGTTATAAAGCAAACATAAGGCTCCATTTCCTTCCAACGCTGCTGGCTCTTCATTTTAAGGATCTCTCTTATTAGTGGGAAGGCACTGCTGTGATGTTAAATGAAAAAATAACGTGACCTATTTTAGCTGCTTCTTTCCAGATATCAATCTAAATGTTTCGCATTCAAAAAAAAAAAAAAAAAAAGACTGAGTTGAGTGCTATAGCTGGATAAATTTGATTCTAGGGTCCTGCTTTAAAAACAAGTTTCCTCCTACCCCTTTGTCCTTGATACGCAAAAGTTCATCATTACACTGCAAGATATGCCCTCAGAGCCCCGTTCCGAAGCCCCTGCTCATGGGAGCAGTCCTGTGGAAGAAAGCAGACCAGTGTCTGTGAGCAGCACTGGTCTTTTGATAAGCAAAGAACAGGTACTGATTCCAGGCTGTTAGGTTCTTGGTCAAACAAAAATATACCATATACTGTGCTTTTAATACCTGAAAGTCACTGTTGATCTGTCTCCACCTCCTGCTGTTCAGATTTTCTAGATACATCTAGAGTGCTGCAGCTGTGCATTAGGTTGCATTCAGTTTCAAATACCCCCTAATGCTTTTGTGTGAATTTCAACAACACTACATGCCTGTGATGTTAATGCAAGAATCTTGATAGTTACAACTTGCAGAGTACGTGCTAACCAGCTGCAGCAAACTTATATGGGAACTGACTAGCAACAGTCGCATGCAAACTACTCTCTTCTTCACAGGTTTTCCGTTTCCTAATAACAATCTTGTGTTAGTCTAAATAATATATTTGAGATTAAAGATAAACAAAAGGGAATATTTTTTAAGAGAAATAAGAAAATCTTTATACTTTTTGTTTATAACTTTAATGCTCTTCAGTGTCAAAATACATGTATCAGTCAACAGTATTTTCTTTACTTGACCAAGAAAATTGGTTTGAAGCATCAAAATTTAGTCTATCTAAAAATATATATTCTTACTCTCATTGGTCTCAAGAATATTTATTAAAAAAATCATACTCTTATTCCAGAATATTCTGTGAGAATCRTTACCACATAGACAAATAAATTCCTGACTGTAATATTCAAACAACATATAGTTGTTTTGGAACAATTTTTCAAAGAATATCTAAAGATATTCTAAAGATATCTAAAGATATTGACTAAATATATATATAAATATACATACTTTTAGTCATTAGATAGTCACATATCTAGTCTATATCTAGTCAATAGATATATTTGACTTATGTGATCCCTGCATATATTTCTACTTTGCTTACCAGAAAATGTTATTTGAATACATAAATATGCTTTTTCATGAGTATTAGAATAGTCTTATATCTAAGAGTACATTTTTTGTTTCTGTGGGGATTGAGAGCCTGTGCATGCAGTGTATCTTCATTCTTATTCCATATTTCCAGAATAATCTTAATGGAACAACTTGCTCATGTTCAAGAAACAACAGAGGAAGGCAGCCTACAACTTCACTCTTTCTGAGCCAAAAGCATTTTTGTGTAAAGGATAGGGAAATGTTTGCTCTGATACTGCACAGAGTTCCTTTAGAAATGGCATGCATTTGGGGAGTAAGACACTTTCTACATAATACTAATAAAAAGCAAAAGGACAGCATTCTTAACAGAGTTCAGCAATTAGATATTCATTATAATAGTAATAATATTAGTAAAACCCAAAAGGACAGGATTACTAACAGAGTGGTTGTTACTTATGAATGTTTCAGCAAAAAGTTTTTCAGAACCTCTAATGAGAGGCAGAACTGCAGGTCCTGTTACTTTATACTCTGCAGTTAACTTCCTTTTTTCTTCCCACTGTTCCCTTTTGTCTATCTGGTCTTAAAGCTAGAAAAGTTTTAAAAAAATAAAACAACAATTATTCTTTCAGCTGTGTCTTCCTGGACAGTCTTTAAATCTCACATGTAATCTCCTAATTTTCCTATTTAAAGTCATAAGACTTTAGAATTAAAAAAAAATATTTTGGAAATTATGTATTCTAATCAGGATTATACTAGGAAAATAGAGATAAACATAAATATTTCACATAGTCAAGTCCAAAACTAGTAATTATTAATATTTTTAATAACAAGGTAAGCTAGTAAGGACTTGATTAGGAGATTTAGAAGATAAGAAACCAGATACCAGTATGGCTGAAGGGTAAAGCCAAAAGCAACCAATTACCATGGTTTTCAGGAAAAGAATTAGAATGTGATTAAGTTGGTGATCGTTTAATCTCACTTATTCATTTGTAAATATGCCCTTGCAGCTCTTTACAATGACTACGAAATCCACTGTGGAATTTACAAAGAGGTAGAATGGAAACTTTAACTAGAGCTGCTTCTTTAACCGTTAACTGGATCTCTGTCACACTGATCATCTTCAACTCCCATAGAAAAAAACAATGGGCAATGATAGAGCTCCACATGCTCCATGATCAGGCTTTGTTCAGGGAGCAGGGACAGGTATGTCCAATATGGCATTTCAAATAGAGTCTATTTTGTGACAGTCACATGCTACCACCTAAAAGCTCTAGTAGCTGTCCATGAAGAGACAGTGAAATCCAAACACAGGCTTATGGTATGGCTATGGATACTGAGCTGCTAGACAGCTATATCTACTGCAGCTGTTCCAGTTCATAAATGCTGTAAATCCTGTGGGCCATTAGCAGTGGAAATCCTGGTTACCATAAAAAAAGATCGGGGACCATCCCACAAGTAGAAGTGCTCCAAACCACATAAAACCAGAACAGAGAACTTTTCTAGTGCAGGCAGAGAGTGTCCAGGCAACCTTTGTGCAATTCTTCTAGAGTCTGTAATTCATGTGTAACTAGTAATTGAGCAAGTCAAAACAGAGAAAGGAAAATCTCTGCTGTCTTCCTCATGCCAAGGAAATCTTCATGATGAGCAAAGAGACCAGCCATAAAACCTGTTACCCTCAGCAAGTTAAGAATGTAACATTGGTACCTCCCCTTTGAAAATTATGTAGCACAAGCTTCTGGCTGCAAAAGAATCTTCATTTGTGTTTTTCCTGGCATAAAACAGCATGTTGAGTACCTGTTGTGAGCTGGACCTCCTTCCCATCTCAGCAGTCATAAGAAAGAGAGTAAACTGGAGTCAGCAGAGTCAGCACACCAACTTCTCTCTTTTTGAAGACACTATCTGAGAATGCTACTCATCATTTAGGACACAGGTTGTTCTAAGGTTGCTTCTCAGATGTCCTTAAAGTTCTTAAAGTTTCTGAATGTGGACTTCTGTTTGCTGCACCACATGATTCAAGCTGTTTGCCTCTACACTGCCTCAATCCTCCTTGTGCCTGATATTAATTATGTGGTGGGCCAGTTGGTTGTTCCAAACTCAACCTGGTCCTACTAACAGGGAGGTTGTATGAAGACCTGGAGAGTGTAAACTCAAATGCACAGCTGATGTTTGTGCTAACTTAATACACCTAATTTGAGGGTGATGCCAGATCATCAGGCTCAGGAAAGAATTAAACACATTGTCAATATTTAGAATAATACTTCTGTATAATGGTAGAGTGGTTGACTTACTCATAGAAAGCGTGATCAAATTAATAGCACCTGCTATATGCAAACTAAACATCATTAGATCCATTTAGCAATATAATTATGATTAAGTCATTGTTGCTTACATGTAAGTGAAAAGAATATAATTTGTTCTTATAGTTGGCAAACTATTACCTCTAGAAATACCACTTCCCTCCAGGTAATCTCACAAATGCTTGTTTCATTAATTTCGCACAGAGCACAGGAATGGAGATTAAATAATATTGATTCGTCCCTTTTTTCTATGGGCAATCACTTCCTAAGAACAAGATCTTCTCATATAAAATTTTGTTCCCAGCTGCCCTGATCCTACTTTCCATTTGGCAGCATAGCAGCAGCAGAAGAAGAATAAAGGCAGAAGGCATGAGATTTTCCAAGGAGCCAGAGAAAATATAGCATGTAGTTTCCATGGAATCTCAGTGCCAGCTGGTTGTCTATTGTCCTAGGCACACACAAATTCAGGATGAACACAGACAGGCCTACAGCAGCCAAGGGCAATTCTGCATTGGCTAATTTAACATTCTTACACTTAATGACCTTCTCATTAAAGCCAAGACTATAAAGTTTACTACTCACTAAAGAATAGTCTACAGAAAAAAAAAAAAAAACTTGAAGCAGAAGATGTCATACTAACTGTTATCCCTGTTTACATTCTCATGCAATGACATTAAATTTGGAACTAGTAGAAACTCTGTATTGTCAATTACTTCAAAAATGATTGAAAGTTTAAATAATGTGTACAGGGTGCACACTTGTCCCCAGCCTTTGACTAAGAAAATATATAAAACGAAGCATCTTCTAGTTAATACTTTCTAGCTAATATTATTCTCTAGTGTTCACTACTAGACTACTAATACCACAGATTGGATGATGTATGGTGATTGAGACCAGAGAAATCAAGTAATTATCAATAACACCTGGGTTCCCTAAAAAGAGCCCAATAAGGCCTCCATTTCAGTTTCCTCTAAACCTCAGAAATGGACTGTGTTCACCAGTTAAAGTTGTAGATTAGAGAATAATTTTGAAACAACAGCAGTAAAACCTTAAACTTCTCAACCATCAAAGGTAAGTGTTCTTCACAATCAAAGGTAAAGATGCTCATTTTATTTTGACATTCGTTATACAAATAAAGCCATCATCTCAATATATCAGAATAAACTTCATTGATGTTGGTGTTGTTAAACAAGTTTAAAACAGAAGAAATATGCACAGGACCTCAAAGGATTGCTTTTTGCCGCAAACTAGAAAGCTGTTTAAGAGAATAATGGCACTTGTTCAAGCTCCTGAACTTTCAAAGCAGCTTTCCTTAAATCCTGATATATTTTCACTGCATAAAAAGTTCCTAGACAAAGTTTGGTGGGAGACTTGGGACAGAATCCTATTCCCTTCTTTGCAGAGAAGTCTCCACCATGAGGAGGTACTCACCACCTGGGTGTTTCTGATCAAACATAAAGCATGAAACCAGATGTATCCTCAAACCAGCTGTTAAATTTGAAGGCAGAAGCTAGGAGTTCTGAACTAGCCTAAACTTCAAGACTGTTGTCTTCAAATGGAATAACTGTGGGAAGACCCAGCTTTTTTACACCCCTTTGAGGTGACCATCCTCAGATGTTCAAAGAGGAGCACACATGCTTTTATCAAGGATATTAGCACCCTATTTTGATTCTGTTTTGAAGCCAGGATAGGAAGCTCTGGCAGTAGTTTCACAACACAGAACTTAGGAGACAATACTTGGAGCCTTAGAGGCTTAAAGTGTTCCTGACTCTCAGTCCCAGACCATGGCATGACATCCTATTTCTCAGCAACTTTAATCGGGCAAAAAGACATTTTGCCACCCAAAAGAGCAGTATAACACTCAATCTCCACACCATGCCCAATGTTTTCTGGGTTTTTTTGCCAGGTTAATTTTCAGATGAATGGGTTCCCTTGCACATCTCCTGACATGGCTTCACATACACACGTCAGTATGGAGGTAGTGGCAACAAGCAACTGGAGACAGCACGTGAGGCTGGAGAGCAGGCAGCTTTGGACTTGTGTCAAATTAAAGAGCTTGGGTAAGCAGTGTCCACACAGTGACATAAAATTGCTTGAAATCTGTATCAGTTCACTGTCCTAGTTCATAGGGGAGCTCCATGAACACCTGTGTTGGTACAACTGAAGGAAAAGGAGGAGTGTGGGGTGAGAAATGAGCAGTCATGGGCAGGAAGCGAGGGCAGAAACCCCTTCAACTGCTGTTGGCACTGAAGTACTGAGCAATTGATAATGTTCAGTGTCACTTCTGAAACTTCCTGAAATGCTGGAAGCAGAGAATATGCTATCTTGTTTTGGGTATCTGAAGTATCTGAAGTATCTGAAGGGAGGGTGTCGAGAGGATGGAGCCGGACTCTTTTCAGTGGTGCCGAGCGACAGGACGCGAGGCAATGGGCACAAACTGAAACACAGACACTTCCATCTTAACATGAGGAAAAACTTTTTCACTGTGAGGGTGACAGAGCACTGGAACAGGTTGCCCCGAGAGGTGGTGGAGTCTCCTTCTCTGGAGATATTCAAAACCCACCTGGACGCAATCCTGTGCAACATGCTCTAGGTGACCCTGCTTGAGCAGGGGGGTTGGACTAGATGATCTCCAGAGGTCCCTTCCAACCTCAGCGATTCTGTGATTCTGTGGGTGGATTAGGAAATCTGTGAATAAACTTGATGGCTCTGAGGGGGTGCCTCTGTAAACCAACTTGATACTAAAATGAAGTTCTGCCTACCTGAGGGATTTTACCACCACAACCCTTTCTGGAAGAATCCATTAGAATCTATCAACACTTAAACCTTGCAGGTGATACAAAAATATAATAGAGTTCTAAAAGAGTCTCTTTATAAAGCTGTGAAATGTGATATTTCATTGCCTTGCACTTCATATAGTCATTTATTCCTTTGCAAATTGAATGGGTATTTCATATTAATGGATATTTCCAATCCATATGTAAATGCTGTTCTAAATTGATAGCATTTATACTCACTTAACAGACTTGAAAAGGTTGCATTGAAGACCARAAATGACTTTCAGGTCACTTAATTTCTTTATCCCGGACCCTTAAATTTTACTCCATACTAAGCTAAGAAACTTATTTGATCAAAGTGTAGCTTGTGCTTGAATTCTGCCACAAGCTCGCTTAATATTCCTGTGGTTCAGTGTGTCCCCCAATGTTTTATCATGTCACAGCAGTTTCCTTACTGTCACCAGAAGACATATTTTGTTTTCCTGATTTTTGCAACACTCTCTCTCAAACTGTTCTGTACAGCTTCAATGCACTTAGTCTGTGCTGGAGTGCTGGGCATGCCAGTACACTGTGGTTTAGCTTCTCCACAGTCTTGGAGTTAAGTTACCAGTGAAATCACATTTAACTCTCAAACTGTTTACAGTCCAAACAAAAGGATTTCTTTATACAGCATCCAAAACTGACAAAGTTACAAGCACTTAAGCTTTTTACATCAAGGTCAAATACAAAGTCTTCCTCCTATTTCCTGTGGCAGTCTTCTGCATACCATAATAGCTTAGACTGCATCTGAAAGCCTCTTCCTTATGTCTCACGCAAGCTTTTACAGATAAGCTCTTTCTTCTAATCCTCCAAGATTCAATCTCTCCTCTTCTAAGCTTCTTTATTTCTGACTTTTTCAGAAGGTATTTCTATACTTGACTCTTAAAGACTTTTTTATTTCCTTGAAGATATAAGTGTCATTTTAGCGGACTAGCTGTTAATCTCTGTACCTAAGTGACCTATTAACAAATTTGTGACTCAGCAAGACAGTAAAATTCTACCCTTTCCCATTATCCTAAACTAGGTTTGACTATATACCCTATATACCCTAAAGATGACATAAGGTCTTGAAGCAGAACACCAAAACCTTTGCAGCCAGGTAAGGCAAACTGCTGATCTGATTTATAATACTGTCCCTTAAAAAATGTTTCAAACATTTTGACAAACTAACTTTGTATCAGATCAAGTAGTAGCTGTCTATTTCAGAATTCCCCAGACCACCCACAGGTCCTTTCAGGACCCTCCTCATTCCTTTCCCACTCCTTAACTCCTGAGATCCTGGCACCTGGATGGTGTTGCTCTCCAGTAAATACAGCCTTGGACTATGTTGTTTCTTCCTGGAGCCTTACCACAGCCAGCTCTCTCTGTCACACTTTGCATGCCACTTTGCATCAGTCTTTTGCCTTGGATGCCCTCCCTGGGTCTGGGTTCTGCTTTCCCTCAGGCCCTTTCCTGAACCACAGGTATTGCATTTAATATCCTGGCATTGCCACCAAGGCAGAACCAAACCCTGCACCTAGCACAGAGCCAGACTTGCCATAAGCAGCATTCCACTGGATGCAGCTCAGTGCAGTGAGACTCGAATGGGAGCCAGCAGGCAGGACGGCAAAGCAATCTCTCCTGGCAATCGCACAGCAAGGAGCTTTGCTACACCTCTGCTTACTGAATGTTTCAGGACCACTGCTAAGGGAACCTGAAGCAATGCAGGAGGCAGTCTCTGACTATGAACGTCAATGACAGCTCCAGCTTTGGTAGCATGCCCTCCAGGAACCTCCCGAAGCTGGATCATACCTGGAGAGGAATGGAGATGTAATTCTTGCATACAGACCAGATTATGGTCCTTTCTCACATTTGAATCCATTTCTTCACTAAGGAAAGGGAAGAATCCACAAAGAGCACACTGCTATGGGGAGGAAATCTTTGAGAATATCCGAGCTACTGGTATCTAGCAACTCTTCAGTTCCTGTATGGCCTCAAGACATATCCAGGACTGTCATTGGTCCAGATACGACAATTACTCTGTGGGACCTTTTCTAGCATAGTTGTTTTCCCTTGTCTTCTGAGAATGCAGCCAGGCCTTGGGCATTAAACTAACAGAGCAATCTAACTAACAACCAGGATGCTCTGTCTCTGCCTCACCTCCAGCAGTGCCCAGGTCTGTTGTCTTCACCATGCTCCAGACCCATTCCGGCAGCTGGTTCCACACTTTTAATACCTGTCCCATTTAACCTGCACTACATATACTTTGGCATAGGTCTTACTGGCTGCTATTTTGTTGCCAGCTGTGAAAAACTGAGCTCCAGTGGCCACAGACAGAGATAAAGGAATAGTCTGTCTATTCCACAGAAGATCATATTGAAAAAAATTGAGCAAGGTTTCACCCAGCCCATCTCCCTCAGTCCTTACAGTTGCACATCTGACTTCACCTAACATATTATGAACTATGAAACTGCACTGCACATGGATTAGTGTTATAACATCCTTGGGATGCTACCTGGTGTAGTAGACTTCTCTGTTGAGCCTCTGCGGGTAACTTCTTCTGCCAAGGTAGCCCAGTTCCCTGGTAAGCTGTGAGCTGCAGCAGCTTCAGGACATACACACATCAGTCTGGTCTTGGCTGTGCAAAGAGGCATTGTCCTGAACTGACCCCAACACTGGTGCCTTATCATGCAACACTGGGTGTGTCTGCAAGGGGTGTCCTGCTTCCACTGCATTCCTTCTCACCTACCTGTCCATCATGGGTCCCTCCCATCACCAGTAGCCAGTGTGTCCAACTGATAACCTACTCCAGGGCCCCGATGCCCAGAGCCTACACAGACTCAGCAGCAGCCTGCCCCTCTGTGGGCAGGGTGCCCCACTTTATGCAGTAGGTTTGAGCAGTAGCCCACAAGGCCAGGGATCACATAAAAATTACCTGTGTCATTAGTTTCCCCCACACACACTGAACCAATCAAAAACTCTATGCAAGTGAAAGTTACACAACACTACATAAAACTTTATATGAAATAGTAACTATGGGCTTCCCTCATGGACTACCTTCCCAGTTCTCACCAGCAAGTGAAGCAGCTGCAGCTGGTGCCAGCACTTGCATAGCAGGTGTCCCTCGGGTACTTTGGTCCCGTCTGACAGCCACTTGCTCTTTCTTGGCCTCTCAGAAGCACAGACACAGCAGATCTTTTTCATGCATGGTAGTTCAAACTCAACTCTAACTCTGAAGGGCTCCCCATCTTTTCTTCAGGTGGCTAACCACATATTCCATAGACACACTGCAACTGCATACAAAAAAACTTGAAGTATTCCTGGTGCTCAGGGAGCTTTCCCATAAACAGCTTCATAAACAGGTTCATTGGGGTTAGGCAGGAGTCACAGAGAAACAACCAACAACACAGCAATTCTGCTGCTGCTGATAGACCCTGTTAACCTGCTGGCATGACTGGATCTGGGGAACACGTGGGCAGCACGTACCTTTCCAGATGAGTCAGCGCCAATGGTGGCAAAGCAGCCACAATGATATACTACAGCTTACTGTTGACAGAAAACTGTCAGCTTGGACAGGGATGTAGCACACCAGGTTATACATTCTAGCCACACACTCAGCAAGCTGGAGTCTCAAAACACTGCACTCTTGCACACTCCTCATACAGCCACAGCATGAACCAGGAGCTTTGTGTATGGCCCCTGTTCTCTCCTTCTCTCCCACACTGACTTCACCGGCAGTGGCCAGGGGTTATCAGTAGCTATGCAGCCTTCTTTACTGTGCTCACTGGGGCTCACATATTCACCACCTGGCGCTCAGAACACATCCTTATTTAATGCCTTTTCCCCACCAAGAAGGGTCTTTTTATTTGTCAATCTCCCACACTCAAAGTATGGCCATTTGGCAGCAGTCACCACCACTTTTCTCATGAATGTAGAAGTAGTGCTGGGCAACACAAACATCACTCTTGAGAAGTTCAGGAAGGGAGTCAGACTGCAATATCTGCCTTACCTCTATGTCTTGTACAGCCTCTGCTGGATGAATTAAACAGAAAGCAGCATATTTCACTCCCAGCACACTGCATCCCATGTAATAAGTTCTGCCAAGGCCTTCTACAATGACTGTTTATGTGGGAGGATAAAGGGGAACATTACTTTCAGCACATCAGCATGTTGTTTCAGTCATCAAGGTCAATGCTGCCTTCAAAAGAAGCTGACTCCTAACATGGCAACTGACATGGTTCCCATATGAATGTATACATCTTTGGATTTGTAGCCTCAGCTTTCATCCAGGCTGCAACACTTTTTTTGCTCAGTTAAGGAATACTTTAGTATTAGAGATGGGTGTAATTTTTATGCAAAAAACACAAATATGTGGGTTGAAAAAGGTGGTTTGATTCAAGCAAAATTATTTTTTTCAAGTTTGTCAAATTATTTGGCCCAGAATTGAAGTGAGAGAGTCAAAAAGAATTGTTTTTATTTTCAAAAGGAACATTTTCTTTAGAATTTTACCTCTCCTTCCCCCCCCCCCACCACGTAAATGATAAATGATAACTCTCCTGTTACTAGAAATGAACCAAATCAATTTTTTCAAGTTTATTTTGAGCTTCAACCTATATCATAGCCTCTGGAAACCCATGTTAAAAATTAAACCCAGTAACAAAACCCTGCATAAACTCCCTTAATCTTGCCTGCTAGGAGCACTGTGTGAAGATCTCTGTGCTGTTCTGAAGCCCAGTGGAAATCAACAGCACCCTGGATAAACATGAGGAATCCAATCTAGGGATCTTGGGAAAATAGTATGGGAGGTGTCAGACTAAAACTCTTTGAAAATAATGTCTGTAATTGTTGAATTGTAGAATAAGTTTGTTATGGAGAAAAAGGATGCCAGCATATTGTCTACTTGTTATGTGATTTTATGCAGTATTTGCATTCTGAAAAATGTCAACATTTGTATTTTGAAACCTGGCAGAAATAGTACATAAAGTAACACTGAAATAAAGAGCTCTCTGAGCATCGTCATCCTCACAGTTTACATTACTGTCTATATTTACCGTCCTTGAAAGGCAGGCATAGAAATTTTAGTAGCCAGTAATAAATCCATCATTTTTCAATGCCTCTATAAAGTCTCCGCACACTTCAATGGGTTAAAATGCACAACATTTTACTTTCTTTCCATTAACGAAGAAACCGGTCCAGAAAGCTGCAAATTAAAATAGCAGAAGGTTCTCCTCCTTATCCTGGGATTCTTCCACTAGTAGTTTAAAATTCCTGTTCACTGAACACAGAAACTTACTGACAGCACCATGCTGAACAGCTCTTGATTACTTGCCCAGCAATTTTTAAAAGGGAACTAATTAGAAATATGCCTGTTTTGTTAACCTCACACTCATTGCTCATTACAGGCACAAGTTTATTCTTTTCTAACACCAATCCTGTGTTGCTGCATAGCTTATTATCATTAATTATTAGTATATAAAATGTTGAATCATGAAGCTGATGCTTAAGAAAATAAGCAGTGTATCCTTTCAAGCCCTTTTCCTGTCAGAGAAGCAACTGCACAGAAAAAACCCCCTGCATCTTAAAAAGAACGAAAAGCTGGAAGATGTGGACATTATAGTTGTCTGTATTGCCTAATAGCATAGAAAATTAAATCCTGGTACAGCTAAGAGTACAATCCAACTCTTTTGAATCCCATTTCAGATCCAATCCTTTCTCTTCCTACAATCCTTTGTTTCATTTGTAGTCCTTGCACATACACATACACTTAGGAGAGGGTGTGATCCTGCAGGACACAGTATGCAAACATGTAATTGAAGATTTAATTAAGATTCAAAGAGGGAGATAATAAGGCAATTTTAATTTGCAAGGGCAATCTTAATTTTGGTCTTTCCTAGTTTTCACATTCTTGATTGCCTAAGTTTAAAATCATTTAAAAAGAAATAAAATACAAGATCCTGGAAAAATAGTTATATTGCATGATCTCAAATAATTACTTTTACTCAGAGTTATTAGCAGAGTTTGTTTCTACAACCTGCATATCAACAAATGAGAATATTGCTGCAATGAAAGAACACCTAATTAATTCAAACAATGCTACACTAATTTAGCTCTTCTGTTTCTGATTTAACTTACTCAAAATTACTAGAGGTAATTAGAAAAGAAAACAGATGAAATCAGTGAATATTCCTGGTTTCCATCACAGATGTCTGCTCTGGGCAGAAGCAGGTAGTTTCATGCTCCCCATAATTACCTGAGGTGCAAAGAAGAGGTATAAATTAAGGCAGTGGGCCTTTGGCCCATAATCTGGCTGGGAAAATGGTTGGATTAACTTCATTTTACTGAATGGGAGGGGCTCAGTGTTCAGAAGATTGAGAAATGCTGCTGTAGGCTTAAAGTGGCCTTGGCTGAAGCTGTGACCTGCAGGGCAGGCAAGCGGGGCCAAGACCCCCACAATTACCCACAAGGTGCACAAAAAACAAAAGGAGAGAAGCTGAGCACTGAGGTTCACAGTCATTAACAGCAGATCTTCAAAAATTAAGTTTCAAATAGCTGGAATTGGATCAAATCTTTGAACAATATTCAACTGAGATTATAAAACCCCCGCCTTTCTCCTTTCTAGCCTTACAAGCTACCTTTCTGAACAATTTCTGATTCCTGCTTCAAACTCTGCAGATCTTCCAGCTCTTGAAAACAGCACTGACCACATTTCTTACTCTCCCCTCCGCCTGTCACTGCGAAAAGCTAAGCTGCTTTTGCTGACATTTCCAGCGACTTAGTGGTACGTGTTTGCACACATCTACCGGTTAAAAAAAAAGAAAAATTATACTGTTAGGCACACGCATCGTAAGAAACTGGGGATCTGCGACGGGAGACCTCCACGGCCTCTTCCCAAATGGCGGGGAGACCACCGCGAAGGGCGCCCSAGGCGCCGCGGCCGCCGCTGCCCCAACGGCCGCCGCCGGGACATGCTCAGTGCGAGCCGCAGCGCCCCGCCGCGGCGCCCCGCCTCCGCCTAACCCGGATGCAGACGGGCCGCTGCCTTTCACCCCGGCTCGCTGGGGAACGTGGAGCCGGGGCCGGCCCGGCAACAGGAGACGCTGCCGCCGCGGCTGCCGCGCCGCGGGGGAAGGAGGGGAGCCGGCGGCGCTATGGGGCCGTGGTAAGCGCCCGGCGCCTGAGCCCGCCCGCCGCCCGCCTCGCTGCGCCTCCGAGGCGGCCATGGCCCCCATGGGGATCCGCCTCTCCCCCCTCGGCATGGCCGTGTTCTGCCTCCTGGGGCTGGGCGTCCTCTACCACCTCTACTCCGGCTTCCTGGCCGGCCGCTTCGCCTTCTTCATGCTGAGCGAGCCGGCGGCGGGCGGGCCCGAGGCCCTGCGCGGCTCCGCGCCCGCGGGCGCCGTGGACCTGCGGGAGCTGCTGGCCGTGTCCGTGCTGGCCGCCGTCAGGGGCGGCGAGGAGGTGAAGCGGGTCCGCGAGGGCAACGTCCTCAACGAGAAGGCCAAGGGGAAGACGCGGGAGGGGGCCGAGGAGAAGCTGACGAGCGGCGACCTGCTCTCCAACCGCAAGATGTTCTACCTGCTGAAGGGCGCCTTCCCCGGCGTGCAGGTGGGTGCCTGCTCCGCCGCCCCTGCCCTCCGCCGGGGCCGGGGCCGTGCTGCCCGCCCGGGGGG